>NW_010181074.1:0-38669 GCF_000695765.1 Mesitornis unicolor
TCCCTATTTCCTTTTTTTTGTTTTTTTTGGTATGTTTTTCTTTTCGTAGTAATGCAGCTCCGGGAGGTGGTTTTCCCGCCTCTGACTGAAAAGGAAACAACAAATAAAAATCACTGGCTGAGGGGAAGTTATGTGAATAAATGAGGTGATGGATGGAAGAGCCTCACCCCCTGAGGCGGCGTGGGCGGTTTCTCTGGGCAAGCACTCTTGACAGCTGAGACCCATTTTTTGCTGCACATGTATTGTAAATCAAATTTTTCTCATTGTAATTTCTGGGCAAGTACCTGAGAGAAAAGAAAAGCCCATAGTCACCTCCTAGGAGATGTTCGTATTTGTCTGGCAGGGCTCAACAGTGTCTCCCTTTAATTTGAAGGGCAAAATAATTAGATCGCTTGCTTGAAGTTTGTATTCACAATACTGTCAAAGAGATGTAATCCTCCTGGGCTCGGGCTATTTTTTACATGGAAATGTTAAGAATTTGCCATTTTTTCAGAGGAAAAGCCCCTGGAATTAAACCTGAAGGAGGCAAGAGTCACTAATAGTTACAGATAAGAGGTCTAAAGTTCTGAAATGTTTTACATTTCTTTGATATTTTTTAAAAAATACATTGTGCATGTACATCAAAGAGCAACATTAAAACTATCAATTAAGCCTGGACACACAAAATACTCAAACAGTACCAGAATAGAGGAGTCCCATTCCATGAAGCTGGAAGGTTTCCTTTGCAAGTAGCCAAGCAAATCACCTGGCTGCCCACTCTTGTCAAACTGAAGCTTTTTAAAACAATTAAACTTATTTCCAACATACAGGGCTACAAAAATAACTTTCCAAGCGTAAAGAAAGCACACACTCTGAAGCCAGAGTATTTGAGTGCCTCTGTGGTAATACTTGACTTTTACAAGCAGCAGCAGACTGAAAAGTAACAGGACACAGTGATCTTCCCACCTGGAACACTCAGGATATGTTTGTATCTTAAAACATTACTTAGATATATCAAAATCAGTTTTGAAACCTGTAATTTTAGTAGTAACGAGTCCTCACATAAATATGTTTAAACTACTTTAATTTAATTGGCTAAATTAATTCTAATTTAGCTATATTTACAGTTAATTTTATGAACAAGCTAGACTAATTACACCTGTGTAAGTTTTGGGGTTATTTTAAAAAAAAACCAAGTCTCCCGTTTGACATGTTAGAGTCTTAGAGAAAAGGGAAACAATAAAACACTGTATCAGCTAAACTACAAACCTTTCTACATTCAAGATTAAGTATAAGATTTCCCAAAAGTATTACAAAGAATAACAAGTATAACTTTTGTTCTATTTAACATATTTCTAACTGTAGAAAAGGTTTCTAAAAGAGCTCAGAACACATCCCTTTTCAAAAATAATTTAGAATATTACCTTCTGACTTCTTTAACTTTTTTCACTGCATTCTAGAGATATGGTTATTGAGATTGTAAATGAGACAGGATGCATATTAACAAATTATACCAAAAAGCTTACAGCACTTGCTACAAAACACTGATTTTTTTAACACTTTCTTTGAGTTAATTAATTTTAATTTTAGTTTTGTAGCTTTGTTACTACAGTACTAATGTTTACTCATTTACAGTTGAAAGGAGTAAAAGCTTTTAATCAAATACCAGTGTTGCTTTTCTGTTCCTTCCTGATGAAGGCTGTACGGGGGCTTCAGAGACTTAACTTGAAGCCTCACTCTGCTGCTGTTTGGAGGATGTTCCTTTAAAAGACACGTGGAAGGCTCTAGCAGTAGTTGTAGGTTGATGGCCTAATTGTGAAGGAGGTTTTGTTTTTGTGTGGTGGGTTTTTTTTCTTGGTTTATTTTTTTAATTTCATTTTCTTTCAGATTATGTTTGGCTTTTTGCAATGGTAGAGTAAGAATGTTACATAGCTGAGGATTTTTTTTTTGTTTATGCCTGGTTTAATTGAAGGTTTTTAAAAAAATTTGTTTTAACTTTAAATGCTTATTTTAAAAAAGTATTTTAAAGCATGGGTTTTAAATACGAAATTGTTTCTATTTGGTCAAAACCATCATTTTATTTCTTATTGTGTGAGAATGTTGTTGTGTTAAAACAGTAGGAAGTTCTTTACAGCTGTGTAGTTGTTTACGAAGACTAACTCCTTGTTGCTATTAATGTCTACTATTTATCCTATTAACTGTTCTTTGTTGCACTGTTATATTGTACTTGAAAAAGGTACTCTTGAAAAGCTGGAGCTGTGAACTAAACAGAAAGTCTTTTCTCAAGTATGTCAACTGCTTAGTTTTGTGTTTGTAATTGCTGCTAACCCAAGGTTATAGTTTTAAGATAAAAGAAGCTAATATTTTCCAAAAACTTCTTGTTAAAGTTTATAGTTTCTGGGAAGACTTCTGTTAAAGAGTGTTGAATGCTAAGGTCAACTATATTACTATGTTATTATTGAAGAGTTTGCTAATTATTTTCTAAGACAGGATAGGCTTTTAGATTGATTTGTGTTCACAGTTTTATCCGTAAACTAAGGAACTCACACTTGTATGTGTTTTAAAGAAGTGTTCATTTCATACAGTTAAAATTCTCTGAGTAGAAAACAGTATTCTTTAATATCTGTTTTAACTGTAAGTGTCATAAGAATATAATGTGTGTGACTGCAAAAAGTAGAAAAAAAACCTTGTCTGATGCTCTCAGTTTATCAGTAATTTTTGTAACGAACAGTTGCAACACTACTGTTAGAGTGAGCTGTGTGTGGTCCTGGTCTTCCCGTAGGTGTTCCTAAACTGTTCACTCAAGTGTGTTAGTCATTTGGTAGTAAATATGTTGTTGTACCTGTATCCTATTTATTTCTATTCTTATACAAATGTGTGCCTGGTCTTTTCTATGCTTGGTGTTTGCAATTTTTAGTTTAAAGCATCCTCCAAGACCTTTCAAAGAATAACAGGATACTCAGTACATTAAAGAAATCACTGCTGACCAAAAAACTTCCTCTTAAACTCTAAGCATCACTACTTTAGTTATATAAAAAGTTCTCATGTAGTACTGAATAGTATAGAGTTTCTATTTATGTGTTACAGCAGACTCCGTGTGTCTAAAATTCAGGACAACAGAAGTAATATTGAGAAAAGATAAAGCATGAAGGAAAAGCGAGAGGAAAGAGGGACTTCTGCCTGCTAGAGATCTTATCAAAAGTTTCCAAAATACTCTAGTGAGTCTGCCTGCAACCCAACCCCTGCGTCACAGTAATGCGTTAATAATAAAAATATGTATGACAACAAGCCAGTTATTGATGCTCTAGATCTCCTTAGGGTAAAGATGCAAATGCCTGTGACAAATAGTAGCTTGTAGGCGTCATAGTAAGTACTAACCTGATAATGCTAGTACAGGAACTTCTGCTGCACAGAACAGAATAAACAAACACGCAAGGGATACGAATAAGCCACACTGCAAATATAACAGCATGTGTGTCAGATGCTTGGTGAATCTGTTATAAGGGTATCCTTGAACAATAGTATGTTGTGTGATAATAAATCACTTGGAAATTGAACACTTTGCTGTTGAAATTGCTTGAAATAACTTCAGTATTGTTGTTAAGCCATCTAATAAGTAACACTGATCTCTTCAGCTGTCACTGGGACTCATTACTACCTTCATTAATTTCTACTGCCTTCTGAGACATAAGAGTAGGGAGTAATGTGGTATCCACAAACACAAACTTTCACTTTATCTGTGAAAAACTTCAAAATTTGGAGAAACTGGAGGCATAAGGCATGATTTGTCAGCTCAGTATTACATATATTGAACTACAGGGATTACAATTATTCTACCTTAGGGGCCTCACTGCTAGTTTCCCAGCTTGTGTATTTTTGGTTTATCCCATCACTCTTACTCTAAGCAGCTGTGCTTTGCTCAAGTGTTAATAGACACTATTGTTTTCCAACTAGCTGTTACTTAACCAGGTTCTATATATTTAGTCTTCGTGCTTTGAGTGTGATTAAAATAGCGCTGTACTTTCAGTACAAGTTTTCCCATATGTTTCTAATGTAGTGGCACCCATAATCCTGTAATCAGGTATGTTTTTCTCTTTTTTGTGGATTATCCATGTTCCAAATACTTCAAGCTTTTCTGTCCTGCTGCTATTCAGTTAATATGTAGCCTTTAAAAGTGAAAAGTGGACTAGGAAAACACTGATATTTAACACCCTTTCTTTTAAAGAAATGCAAGAGCTGTGTGAGGTAGCAGAATATGCCATTTGTCCTTCTGATTAAAAATGTATTAATTTAATAACTTCTGCTTATGTTAGGTGTTATTTCAATACTTCACTTGAAACAAAACAGCACCAAAGGGAAAACATGGATAAGACTCATTCCTGTTTTGCTATAAGGCCTTACTAACATTGAGAGGAAACTGAGGGTTTGTATAGTATGAAGAGAACACTTTTAAAACTATGGTAGGCTCCAACAGGACAGAATGTCTGTCAAAGTTCAAAGCTATATTTCTTTCTGGAAATAAATAGTGTTTATATCTGTTGTCATAACCCAAGTACTGACGTAAATGGAGTTTCTTATGTGGATAAAGGGATTGTAGTTTAGGAGTGTCATTGTATGCTTATTTGCAAAAGGTGAAAAAGGATATCAAGCAAAATACTGTTTTATCTCTATCCTGGGATTAATATTGCTAGTTTGGAGTCATTACATAGTAGAAGCTCACATTATTTATAAATATTTTAGCGTGTCGCTCTTGATGTAGAAGTCTTCCACGTGTGACTCCTAGGGCTCTCAAGCTGCTCATTTAAATTGTAAATGTCTCCGTGAAGCTTACTGCAACATATTACCTTCTCAAAGTGAGAAACGCTGTAACAAGCCAATCATCCCTAGTTTTCAGAAGTATCCAAAACCAATGAGGCTAACTTGCTTGCAGCATTGAAAAGGCAGGTCACAGACTTTGGCTAACTGTGAGGCAAACATCCATTGTTACAATAAAAATATAACTTCCAGTATCCACCTTGTATCAAACACTCTTGTTCTGTAACTTGGTCACTTCCTTGTGCCCTGGTACAACTGAAGAGCACCACATCTGTGAGTGCTAAGGTTCTGGAAAAACAGTGTATCACTCAATTACACTGAACAGGAACAAGCTGTCTAGTTTAGGCATAGTCTGCACCAGTCTTTGTTCTCTTGCCCCTGTTTATGGCCAGATAACTTCTCAATTTTCTTTGCTTGAATTTCCTTGGATTTCTTTGCTTGTTTGTTAAATAGATACTTATTTGTGCCTGAAATTTAGGTAGATTTGGCTGTGTGTGTGGAAGTACTTTTTTCCCCCTGTATTTACATTGAGAATATGTACCACCTGCTGGAGTTCCAGTGGACTTGCCCTTCAATTTACACTTTCTGGTGGTCAGAGAAGTCTACAAATCTTCAGCTGATTGAAGTTCTGAACACTTCCTTTTTTGTATTCTAAAAGTTCAACATTGCTGCTATTGTGCTTTCTAATATAATGAATTAACACTTGAGGTTACCTGGCTGTACCTAAGCACACACAGACACATAATATCAGCGTGCATTAGAGACAAATACTATCAAAAATGTTTTTGTATATCTAGATAACTGACTGAATATATTCAGGCTGACTGAAAAGGTGACTCTCATGTGGTTAGATACAGAACTTCTTGTGTCTAGAAGTCTTAGTGAGCCATGCCAGGAAAAACTATTTCTAGAAATAGGGTCTGAAGTAACTTTGAACCTAGCTAGGCTCAAGTGATACCAATATGGCCAATTCTCCTCTTGTAGGTTGGAACAAGGTCACTATTATCGAAACTCTGTGCTATTCCAGTTTGTCCTTTTAAACATAGGAGACAATGTGCTGCATGTTATGGCTTAAACTAATAATTTTTCTGGGAAAGACTGATAGAGTTGAACTGCTAGGGTTACTGGTTACTTAATAGTTCTGAATTTAAGTAATATTACCATTTTCTTCTAAAAGAGCATTTTTGACAGACAAAACAAAGAATTGGTTGAACTGTTATTTAGGTAGTCCTGGGGAATGAGACTCTTAAAACTCAAGCAATTAAGTATTCTTTTTTTCTGGTTTAGGTGATTATTTCTAACTTAGTTTCAAGGTCTTCTACAGTCCTTATTTTTTATTTCTGCTTTCTACAGCCTGAGTCATCTTTGCACCTGTAGCAAGTTTTGTTATAAAAATCTGTTTTTTCACAAATGTTTTAGGACTGCCTCAGTGAACTGAGTCAAACACTACAGGGTCCAGAAAATGGATGACCTCAAGTTTCTGTATTAATCATATAAACTCACTTAAACACAAGAAATATTTATGTTGAGAGAAGATGTTGGCAATCCTCTGTGGAAAGGAAAGCATGTTAAGAATGGTGTTTGACTCTTGTTTTGGCCATCTACCACTTGTGTAGAGACAAGCTGCCTCTGAGGGTGAAATAGCACTGAGTATGGAGAAAGTACATGGTTGTTGTCTGTACCACTGCTACTTACAATGTGTAGCAACTGGATCAATCAAAAACACTTGAGGTGTTGTGTGGATGGTGTAGCCATACTCTGTGACTTTTGGTTTGTTTTAAAAATAAAATCAACTCAATGGCTAGGAGACAATATATAATAATCTGAAGCTTTTCTATCAGGAACATGTTTATTTTTCCTGTAAAAATGTCTTCATTAGTTCTTACCACTAGCTGGTGCTAGGGTACAGTTTACTGAGTGTGTAGCTGTGGTGCATCTGCATTGTTAACCTGCAGTGAGGAGTCTCTCATTTTAGTATTCTGTGCTTTTGTGCTTCCTCATACGTTGCTTTTGGTCAGGTGTATCAAATCTTAAGTCATTCTTGTAGTTCTTGCTCAGTTTTCTGCATGAAATGCGAGCATGCTTTACTTTCTCACATACTTCTGTTAATCTCCACTCAGTCAATCAAGCATGCGTATTGTGGGAGTAAGCTAATTATTAATCAGGACAAAATGAGCTAGAAAAATCCATCAGGAAGACTGTTTGCAAGGAGTAACTTCATAATTATGAGTTAAACATTTCTTAAGTTCAGCACTTCAAGGTTTAAGTGAACAGATGGCGGAGTTTGCCTCCCTGTGAGTTGTGGTTAATAGCAATGTATGTTTTCATAATCTCATTAATATTTTGTCTCTTGCAAAGAGACAGATCTCAGTGCCAGGAGTTGTTTCCTCAGGCTAAGTCCAGCGCTGGATCACAGAGGAAACCTTATGCAGCAACTTAGATTACGTAAATTTTCTTTCACTACTTTACTAATAAAGGCTGCCTGTTAAGAGTAAGCTGTATTTTATGATAAAACTTACCTTTAAGGGCTGGGGTTTGTGTCAAAATCTCTTGTACCGCCAATTTCTAAAGCTCTGTTTAAGTTGTGAGAAGTGAACTTTTCTTAATTCTCTCTGTATAAACAGTTTGTCTGGGTGTTGGCAGGAAAGCGCTGACAGTTCTGCAAATGGCTGTACCTTATATCTTGACAAATAGCATCAGTGCTAAGCGCATAGAAGCGACCATTCCTTCAAGAAGGAAGCTAGCATGTGTTATGCTATCTCAGTTATTACTGCTTATTCCAATCTCATGGGGTTTTTTTGCAAAATGGTAGATAGGAAACGAGGAAGAGCTGATCTTCCCGTCTCTCTTTTTTTCCTTTTCCCTTGGGTACACCTGCCAAACCTGCTCATTTCTTTGGTTTCCTGCATAAGATGAATCAAAAATGTCATAACGCAAAATATCCACAGGACTCCAAAGGAATGTGTTATTTGAGAATAACATGGTTGGTAAAAGCAGGAAATGGAGTTGCTTCCCACCTCAAATGAGACATACAGTACTAATTTCCTAAGACAAACATCAGTACATTTAAAATTGCCTTGTTAGAAAACGTTTAGTCATTCCAGAGGGAAGGAAGGAGTGTTTTTATAAGGATTTAAGTTCATCCACTTCTAGTCAATGATTTGACTTGGGTGCTTGTCAGTGGTGTGTTTAAGTTGTTACCAGATGGCAGTATTATTGTAGGAGAAATTAAAGGGCTTATGTAGTACAGAGAAATCAATTTTCTTAAAATATCAGGGGCTTCCTGTTCTGCATGGGGAAAGAAAAAGGGGTTCTCTGAAGAACAGCACAGATTCTTTCTACCATTTTCACCTGCAAAAACCAGAGGGAGCTTGTCTTTTTACCCAGGTTTTATTTTAGTTCAATCTGGAAATATGAATGAAAATTGAACTTTGGTGAAGACAATATTTTGCACTTCTCAGCTTTCCCTATTCCTTCCATTTTCTACTTTATGGATGCCACTGTTTGCTTTTGGTCTTGAACTCCAAAAATCAGTCATCCTTGCCAACCGCTTTCTGGAAACAGAAAGCAACCCTGAAAATGCACGGAATGCGCAGCATTTCTTGTGTGCTGAGACACTTGCCAGTTTAGCATTTACCAGAGTCTGAAAATCTGAGTTCTCCAGCCTGGAAGAGCCTCACAAACTCCAGGATTGAATGAGGATCTTTGTGCCATGGTCTCAAGTGTTTGTTGCAGAGCAGGGGGAGCCGTGGGTTTGGTCGGATGCCTAAATCCACAAGGCCTGGACAAAGACACATGGCTAGTGTGATGCTGGGTTTATTTATACGTGAATGCCTCCATGCTGCAGCTGTGAAAAATATACAAAGCACTAATTCAGACTTCTTATTATGGCACCTAGTGTCAAGTTCCATAGCCACTACTACCTTTGGTATCCATTAGTAGTTGTCTAACAAAAATAGATGCTGAGAACTTCAGTGTGATTAACGCTTTAAGTTAAAAAAGGCTATCTGGAAAAGGACGGGTATGATTAATCTGATACTTCATCTAGTTAAGTTGAGGGGTATAAATTGGTATAACAATGTCTTCAGGCATGGCCTAGGCCAGTTATGACTTAAGCTTTAAATTGCAGTGGTTCGGTAGCATCTATGTTGTATAACTTCAGATGACGGAGGAGAAATTATTTTTAAATTGAATGATTTTTTAAAATCAAAATATATCAGAGCATGCTTCTGACCTGAGGGCTCTTGGTGGATTCAGTAAGTTGCTTTTCACCTGTGTTCTTTGTTGCCATCTTACATTAAAGAATATTGAGAATGGTGTTATTGTAAAGCATAATGGAACATCCCTTCATGTCAACTAATGTGAAACTGTGACAGGACTAATTTTTAAATATTCTTAGGTTGCTGGTTTTACCCTTACCTGCGGTTATAACTTGGCAAGTCACTTAACCTGTGTTAAGTTACTCTCCTGAACTGGAGGCAGTACCTGCCATCCTCATGTGAACGATACATTGGTGCTTTTGAGTCTGAGCGCTTTACAGAAAGTGTTAGTGTGCAGGCTGTACTTTTTAATGAAATAATGTGATTAAGATACTTGCAATAGCATACTGCAGGTGCTCTTAAGATAGTGAGTAATTATATTTAAAAGCAATTGCTGCATGTTTTAATAGGTATTTAACTATAAATGAACTCTTCTTAAATTTATAGGAGTAACTTGATCTCCATAATTCTTCTGGTTCATACTTAATTACTGCTGGTTTCATTGAATTCATTCTTCTGACACTTTCTGTTTTATAGTAGAAACATGCCCCAGATGAACTCTTGTAAGAATTGCTGTACTGATGCCTAGAAGTATTATAAATATTGATGCATCCAGTCATTGCTTTCATAGTATACTACTGCTGTATATCTTCCTCACAGACACAAATACAAGGGGACAACTATGTTTGTGATATTTTTTAGTGACATCTGGCATTCTCACAGGAAGCCTGGTGCCTGCTTGTCTGTTAGAGAGAGCCACATTCATGACTCCAAGCCAAGCTGCGAAAAGGAACATTACTGTTACTAACTACAAAGGAATGAATGTGATCAGGAGTAAGGACTTTAAGTTAAAAGCAAGTGTTGATGTATTGAATGCTGTTCCCTGTGAATAAAAGTCAAACCTGGCCAGCTGGTGAAAGTGTGGAGCTGTTGTTTCCTGATGTGTCCTCATTCATAGGAAGCCTCCTGACCTTGGGCCTTGATTCTGCAAGCATGTATAATGATCATTCATTTCAACTTACAGAAGTATTTGCCCTGGGACAATGTGTTGTTTGACTCCTTGCAAAGCAGAGAAGATCACATCTTCCACATAAATTCTACCCAATAAACATGTAGTTTGTGTTCAACCTACCGCTGAAGTCCTGAACTAGTAATGGGAAGCTAGATAATACAGGTCAATGAGAGCCCAGTCACAGAACACAGCAGGAGTTTGCATACGCAGTATAGACTTCTGAACAGATTTTTAGTATATACTTCTAGCATGCTTGTATCCTGGAGTTGCAAAAGGGAATTAAGAGTTCCTCAGTAGCATATCAATACATAACAAATATGACAAAGCTTTTAATTAAAAAGCCATTGTTTCTTGAGGCTTACTTGAAGCTGAATGAGATGTTCTACACTTGAGATTTCTAGGCAGCAAGGTGATATGAATCATCAGAATATTAAATGTATCAGTGTAGCAGCAGTTGGTGTTTCTTCTTGTTGACAGAATAATGGATATCTTCTGATTCTTCAGAGCCCTTGCTTTCTTTAGCAGCTTGCTGAGAATCCTGTACTCCAGCTGATAATCAGAAGGAAATTAATGTCCTCACATTTTTGCAGGTTCAGATTTAGCAGAGCACAATATTTAATACTGAGTCTTCAGTGCTGGAAGCCTCCCAAATAATGTTTCAGTGGAGCATGGGCCATTTGGTTAGAGGTTGATTTCACCCAAGATTAATAAAACTTTCCTTAAACTAGAGGGCAGAATATAAAGGCACAGTTAAGACCAGCAAATGTAGATAGTTGGTATATGAAGTTAAAATGGCTTTTAGTGAGAAATGCTGGAGTAGGAGCAAAGCACAGTTTACTTGAGCTGAATGCAAGCTGTTCAACTGCCGTTCTGTATGTGATCCAGGAAAACTCCAAACTTCCCCAAAAGGTTGTCTGCTCTAAAGCTATGCATTTTTCAAATGGGATCTTTTTACTTCTGGTTTAACCAATATTCAGAACTGGCATAAGAATGGGTTTCTCATTTTGTGGTATTTGCAAGTTAGCAGCAACTGAGCTGGTACAGAAGAAACCGGTGAAATCTGTGTTATTTCCCACAAAGGCTGAATAATTCATAATTCCATATGGCATGCATTTGGTCAGACATAAAGTACATCTGACGGGGTAGTTTCCAGTACAGACAATAAATTGTTAAATCTAGAGTAGCAGAAGCTATTATTCTTTTACGTTCCCACAACAAGACAAAGCTGTAATCTTCCTGTTTTCGCATGAGTTTACAAGCATTTTTAGCTAATTCATACAAGCCAGACAAGCAAATAGAACAGTCATGCTTGAAACTTGTTTGTAATTCTCTTTCCAAAACCAGTGGAATGTATGGATGCTCGGAAATGAAATACAAAGTACAGAGGCAAAGGATGCCAGTGTGAAAAGATTACTCTTTCTAACAGAGACAGATGTGTTCAACTGAACCGAGTCACAGGAAATGGAAAGTGTATTAAGGTGTGTGTGTGTGAATCATATTTCAGGGATGGGACCTCATGTGCTCATTTGTAAGAGACTGCAGACTTGCCTTACTGAAAGATAACTGATTTAATATACCAGAAATTTAAGAACTGATCGGGTAAACACCATGACTTTGTTACATGAGTAATGCTGCAGAATGCTATGAGCTGTAGATAGAAAATTTACTGACAGTTAAGTTAAATAAATATGCCCTTAAAAAGAAGTTAAATTGAGGCTTTTAATAAAGGTAGGTTAAAATTTTGCAGCTTACTTCAAGCACACTTACTTTAAAAGTGCCCCATACGAAATTGGCGTTTATAAATAACTGATAAAATATACACTAGGTTTAAAGTTGTTATAGATCTTTTGACATAGTGCATACATTACTTTATACAGTCGTATCATTCACTTTTCCCTTATTTTAGTTTTATGCAGCTTTTAAGTGCAAGCAGAAATAAACCAAATGAGATTATGCTGGAGGTAGCACATGAGTGTATTATTCCATGGTATTGTACTCCTGTGGACAAATTGTGGGATGCATATTCTCTGATATCTGAAGTTGCACTATGTGAGATTAGTACTTAAATCCAAACACGTGTCCAATTCTGTAATGTCAGTTGGATCCTTGTCTTGGTGCATACATAATCTATAGTTTCACTCTACGTGTAACAGCCACCTTGACTGTGTTTTATCAGAGCAGACTCTAAAAACAAGGTACGCAAGTTAAGGTGTATTTCAATTTCATGATAAATTACCTACCTGTGGATATTGCTTGTAATGTGGTGGTGGTTAGTCAGGGGGAATGTAATTCCTGTGGGAAAACTTTAGTTTAGGATCTTCCTTTGGTAAGGAAGAGGATGATTGTTCCAGGTAAAGTTTTACTAGGAGTATAAGCCCAGCAAATTGCAGACAGCTATATTTACTGACAGTAAGCTACAGATCAAAACCTTGTATCCAAATATATTTTAATTCTGAGACTGAGTCTGAATTTAGACTTTTTGTCAGAAAGCTAGTTTCTTTTTATAGATGGGACAAAAAAACACCCATGGAAAACCACAGCCCTTGGATCTAGTCTGCAGTTCTCAGCATAGACCAGGCTGAAGATAAAGCTTACCACTCATCAGTCATCACAGACTGAGTGCCCCATTACATGAGTTGAAGAACTGCACCAAAAAGACTTCTAAATTATTTTTCCTCATGTGTTTAGTTTTGATGACAGTTTCATTTATCAGTGTCAAGTGAATCTGTTGTAGACTCCGCACTGACAAGACAAGTAGCAAAATAATTTAAGAAAACTGAGGGAAGTTTAAAACAGTTTCTAGGTTTTTAAATAAAATAAAGAACAGTTATTGTAAAAAAGAATTGACATTTTAATTTTTATTTCCAAAGCTTGGGTTGATATGACAGTTCATGGCACATGAAAGAAAGAGAAAAGCAAATCTAGGTAAGTTAATGTGTCTAACGATTATTGACCATATGGATTACCGTGATTTTTACACCGACCGTGATGCATTGCAGCCCCTTGATGTACAAAGCCCTTGCTCTGAACTTTGCATTCAGGTGCTGCTGCACTACATATGCCACAGAAAAGCTGTAAGGCCAAAAATGTATTGTATCTCATTAACATATTCTCACCTAATGTTGCACTTGCATTATCAGTAAGGCAACTGTACAGTTAGAAACTGAGACTGTTGAAGTAAAAACGTATACACTAATTCCAAAGTTTCTACATGTCAGCTCTAAAGCATGCTGAGTAGCTGGTTAAAGTGACCCATGAAAACTGGGTATTTTCCAAGCACCCCTTAATTCAGGATGTGTATTTCAGTCCCTGCCTGTCTCTGCAGCAAGAGGAGACAGGAAATTCCTGGTGCAACAGACAGATGAGCAGGCTTTGACCTGGTAGGTCAGTTCCAGCTGGGCCTACCGTGTTTTGCCACATAATTACATAAGTATCAAAAGCAGAAAATCTGTATCAAAAGTGGAAAGGTTTTAGCTTCCATACCAAGTATTTTGTAAATTTGTGAATAATTGGTTCTGTGAAGCTCATTCCTACTTTTTGATACATCATTTGGTAGATAAACATTCCACAAGCACTTAACCAGCCAAAACCACTTAAGATTCTGGATATGTTTTGTAAAGAAATGCATAAAATGTAATATGAAATAATCTTTGGTAGCATTTAAAAATCAAGCTAGTGTATATTACCTGCAAATCACATTTCAGATGTAAATCTCATTGCTGCTGGGTTTTTTCCTGCTGCATAATATTTTTTCTTTCTTCTAGTAAACTTATGGTTAGTAAAACAAAAAAACCAACAAAACCCCCTATGAAATGTTCCATGCTCTGTAGTCGGAGGGGCAGGGGTCCTTAGAGTAGTGCGAGATCCCCATAGATCTGGAATTCTTTGGCCATGTTTTCTATGGATCATCTTCCCACACCAGTTCAGGAATAGTCTTTAGTTCTCATAAAATAAGAAGCACTTGTATTTTCTGATGTAGAATGTCATGGTTGCTTGTTTCAGCTATTTTCAGGGCCTGTAAAACAAAAAACACAGACATCTTACTGTTGTTCATAGTTACCCGTGTGTGTTACATGATCTTTTTTCCCCTCTCTCCTTGTCTTTCCTGTCACTGTTTTATTTGTCTCCCAGTTCATATTTTGCTTTCTCCTAACGCTGGGTGAATAGCATTTGTTAAATGTAGTGTGGTTTTCCAAAACCCATGCACCTGACGAATATTATAACAGCATGCATGCAGTGTCTGCCAAATTTTTCTGAAGCATGTGAGGGGTTTTAGATCACCCACAGCACACTGGCAGCTCTTGCTGATTCAATGGGTACCGTATAACACGAAAATTGGTTATTTAGTCAAAATAGAAGCCTTAAAAACTTCCAAAGCAGTTCCTGTGACCTTGTTCAGGGGATGATGCTTGTTTTAAAAGCCTGATGAATGATTTACTTACGAGTACCTGCCTGACATCTTCCTTACAACAGCAATTATTATTCCTGCAAGGATTCCAACTGCAACGATGACTCCAGTAATTATTCCAACCAGTGCAATTGTTTCCAGACCACCTGAAAGAGGAAATGGGGAATGTTAGCATGTTGCTCATGAAGGATATTGGTAAAAGGCAACTGCTAGAACTGATACTTCATGCTGCATCTCACTCCTTTGGGAAAATGTCCTTTTTTCTTGTGAGCTCTGAGGTAGGTTTAGCAAGTTCAGGAGGCTTCCTTGTAGCCTGCAGGCCAGGAAATGTGCCTTGGGGCTGGAGAGCTCCTTGTGGATGTGGCTATGCAGGCTGTAATTGGGTGAACCAGTGGAGCAGGTCATGGCTCCTCCTCAAACTTGTATTTAACAATAGCATGGGCATAGCCTGTGGCTTCTAGCAGGGTATTGCCTGGCAAGTTAAGTTCTCCCATATCTTCCTAAGCAATTCTTCTGTTTAATACCTTTTTCAGCTTTCTCTGGTGTCCCACTCAGTCCACCTGCAAAGCCAGAAAGAGAATAATTACTTAATTACTCTGTCTAGAGTTTTGCATCCCAATTTATAATGCTGTATCAGCTGTGTAATAGGTTGTTCTTTTGATAGGAAGTGAGCAAATGAAATGCTTGAGAGGAGTACAGAGAGCTCTCTGAAGTAGTAGAAGGAAATTAAAATCCGAGACTGATTGTTTTCCAATATATACTAGTGAAACTTAAGTGTGATCACATTAAGATCAATAAGGATACACCTGGTATAAAATAATTAAGACAGAAATCAAGTTTTATTTGAGGCTGATTTATGCTGATAAAATTATGCCTTGCTCTCAGTGAATTTGCTGAACTATTTTTTGTCTATTTATGACAGTATTTGAAATTTCCAGATATTGCATAATAAAAGACAGAATTTGATGTAATAAAATAGAAATTAAAGCTTTTTTTACCATCAACATTTTCCGTGTTAACGTCATAACCGGTAGAATTATCACTCTCTTCAACTGGGGCGTATGCAGTCTCTGTGGTCATCAGTTGTCCAAACTGCAAGAGATTTGTTACATTGTGTAGTCTTGTGGGCAACTACAAGAATTGGGGGGAAAAAGGAGGGAGAAGAAAACCTCAGTACGTTCAGTCTACATGTATGAAATTAGCATTTAAATTTCTTGGTCTGTCAGGAGCCCTGTGGATGCTTTTTTGGCTATTGCCTGTAATCTCTGGTGTGAGTACAGTGTCAAAAAAACCCCAAACCCCATGCAATAAGCTGATTTATTTTCCCAGCTAGAAGCTTTCTAGATTTTCTGACCTCTCAGTAGGACTACAAAAGGTGTAGGACATGACTTCAGAACATTGCAGACATTTTTTATTGTGTTTTTTTGGATTTTTTTTATACTGGTTCTGTTTTGCTTTCACTAAAGCTGGCGGAGTGATACTGAATTAGGAGAGGCAAACGGCAGTGAATAAGCAGGTTATGAATGCTTTTTGCAGCACAGAACTGCCAAAATAGTTTTCAAATTTGTAATCTTCAACCTGATTGCTTGCAAAGCAAAAGCACAGGAGTTAGATCTCTTATGTTAGAACTCAGGGTTATTCTTTATAATTCATAATGATTATTCAAAGTCTAAGCAACAAGACAATACAGGGAATACAAAACCAGGGTAACTTAAAGGAGATTTTATTTAGAATGATACTCACCAGGGTTGGTAACTCTTCAAATTCTGTGTCATTCCTGTCTCTCAAATCAATTGTTGTGCTTTCTTCTTCCTCTAGAACTGAGCTTGCTGAATAAAATTTTAGAAAATTAGGATTTAACCTGGTATTCACATGTTCTGGCTACTTTGACATGTAACTTTTGTTAAACATGAGATCTATGTAGTGTTCCACCTCTCTGCCCCTGTGCACTTAGCTTTGCAGAATTATTTGGATTAACTTTGAATTCTGCCATACCCTTGTACAAAGCTGTAGGACAAAGAGATTAAAGAGTACAGATCACTTAACACTGGCACAAGCTTGAAACATAGAGGTTACTAAACATTGTCCAATAATTATTTTTTTATAGAAGACTCTCCCACCACTCCCTAGGTCGATGTGACTGCGCCAGATTTCAAGTTAAACATTAGCTTATGTATTTGGATAAATTACTTCAAGCATCTTCCATTTTCTAAAATAGTCAGAGCTTTCTCACATCTTTCAGCTCAATCCCAGCTGCAGCCTGTATTTTTAGAACTATCATTAATGATTATGGGCGTAGCTATAGCTTTGAAAAATATTCCTACACAAATCTATTCAGAGATTTTTCTAAAGTTGGTAATTTGAACTTTTTGGATAACAGTGTAAGCTCTCCCTTTTTACTTTAGACCTCTATGTGTCATCTGTGCTCTTTGGTATAATGGAGATTAAAATTTTGGCTCACAGAATGCTCTATCTTTACAAATACACGCAGACTTCATCAATAGGAAAAATAAGATGGAACGGGCAGAACATGAAAGATACAGACATGTGAAGATAACTGGCAGTATCAAGAAAATGTTTGAAAGGTAAGTATCGTTTGATTAAGTTTCTTGCTGATTCATAAACTATGACTGCACACAGTATGATGCAAATGTAGTGTGATGTCTCTTGAGAGTTTCTAATTCACCATGAATACAAAGCGAGGTGAGGCTGCTCCTTATGCTGTTGCCTGTGGCATAAGAGTTCTGCTAATTTCAGATACCAGTGTTTAAGCAAAGAGCTAATAATAGACATTGTCCTGAGCAAAAACTTCAGGCGGAAAACCCTGAAACTTCTGAAAAATTATTTTCTGGATTCAAATTTTGTTTCTAATGTCTATTTATTTTGACAGGCGGAGCACAAATTTGTCCAAATGCTTTCCAATCCAGTTTATAATTTTTCGGGCTAATCCTGAGTCATTGCTGGGCAGTGCTGCAATGACAGCTGAAGGTTGTGTGTGTGCATGAGGGCCACGTTCACCCCCCTCAAAAAGCAGCGAAATTATGGCGGGTGGTGAAAACCCCGAATGTTCACACATCATTTGTGGATGATATATGTAAGGTAACAACTATCAGCTGTTAATAGGTTAATTATGAACAAAGAATACCAAATCCTTTTTTCCCTTTGCCAGGTGGTTTGATACGTCTGTCATTTGGTAAGCAGGAAATAGTAGACTGGTAGTGCTGCGTAGCGATCTCTTCAGGGAGGAGGACAACTTTTCACATGAGTTATTTAAAACCAGATTTACTCTACCATTTGAATATTTTATGTAAGAGATGTTTTATTAAATCTTAATGCTGTTTCTACTAACTTCACCTGTTTTTATTTAATGACCTAAAACCACCTCCTCTGCATTTGAAGATACACTATTTTTGAATTGTTAGACTAGTTCCAAATAGAGTGTCTTACAAAAGACTGTAGTACTCCTAACTGCACCTTCCTTGTGCTCTATATGATAGAGAGGCAAGTAAACAGAATTTTTGTTCTGTGACTGAAATTAGAAAGAATGGGCACTTTGCTCAATATCAGTCAAAACTTAAAAAAAGACAGAATCACTTTGGATCAGCTGTGCATATGTCACTTGGAAATAATGTTTCTTTAATTATGAGTTTTACTTTTGTTCATTTTTCAACTCCCCCTCATAAAAGAAAAATGTTATTTCAAATGAGAAAGCCAATGTTTAATTTTGAAATAAGTAAAAAAAAAATGCACTGGCATCTTAAAGGAATTTTTTTATACAGAGGATGAATGTTTTGACATTGGGGGGGGAATCTCTGGTTTTGCTTGAAACTATCATCTGAATTCTACTGGAAACTTCCAAATATTTTTCCTTGCTCCCGAAACTTTTTAGAACCAAAGCAAAAAGTTTTCGTCCATCTCTAGCAATGTGAAACTGAGGGCTTTGTCCCACTGCCAAGAGATTAAACACTGACCTAAACTTAGATTTCTAATTCCATGTTTACTCAAGTAAACAGAATTTTGTATTTCTGTACCTTTATAAGCCTGAATACAGATACACTTTCTATTTAAGAGCTAAAAGGGTGTGCAAGTAGTATTTCAGGCACTAACAGATGAGGAAAATATAGTCATGTTATGCCAACATGAGGCCTAATATAGTGGCTAATGAAGCCAGCCAGTCTCCCAAAAATCACCTCATAATTCATGGAAAGACCAGAGCAGGCCAGTGTAAATCATATTTCTAAGGTAGATGGTAAAAAAATAATGTTTTGTTTATTTTTGATTAAAATACCCCAGGTGACCAACCCTGAAAGGGGTTTGACTTGTAGGTGAACTGATTTAGCCACCTTCTAAATTCAAGGTATTTTGAGGTATGGCACTACTTTATAATAGGTGGGGTGGGTTTTGCTTATAATACAATGTCTTTAAAGTACAATATTGGGATAATGCTATGTAGATGTGAAGTGTAAAGAAAGAAATAGCAGTAGAGCTCACCGACATGAACTGTGTATGGATCAGTTTATCTTGTAATCCCAGCTGGAACTGAAAACACATCTTTTATTCACTAGTTGCAAAATAAACACAGATTGAGAAAACTAATTACTAAAGGAAAAACCGCCAAGTAGAAAGCATACTCAGAGAAGCTGCTTATACTTGTATAATTCTATTAAAGTTAGTGCAGATTCCTGGCAATGAGGGGCATGCAGAAAATGTGTTTCAGTGCATTTGCCCTCTGTGTACAATGACTGACAAAAGGAGGTGGCCCAGATTAATCTTGCCTAATTTTAGATTCTTAATAAAGGTGCCTAAATAAGGTATCTGCTTGCCCTTGTCTTTTATAGTCTGTAGGAAAAGATAAATACTTCTGGAAGGTAATTCAGCTTGCCTGAGATTTGGGTCATCCTTGGTAGTTCTGCCTTTCCTTAACTGTAAGGGGAAACTAGAATGTGACTCTTCTAACTTCCTAAAGCTCACAGAATAAACTGGTCTCTGTCAATGGGAAAGTCTTGTCCCAGCCCTATCCTATGCATAATAGTACTCTGCTCAAACTGAGGTCCTGCAGAATATTTGCTGCAGAATAGTCCCTGGACTATATTTCCAGGTTTGTTTTTTTCTGGACAGGGGAGGTGGTCTGAGTGGTAGTTACGCAGACACTACTGAATTATTACTAAAAAGACAGACAGAGAGGTAACTTGTTATCAGTGTACTGCATTGGTTTGAAGAAATATTTGATACTGACAACTTTTTGTCAGAGAATCGTAATAAATTTAAATATTTAAATGAAATTGAGGTAAACTATTGGACTTGAAACTTCTTTCCCTGTACCCAGTACAAGACACATATACCACTGACATCAAAGAGATGTAAATGGGAAATAAGGGTGTCTGTGCTTTACTCATTTGTTGGTTTCATCTGATGTTGACCAAAAGTAGCAGGAGCCATAGGGTTAAGCAGTGCTTCTGCATCTGCTCTTAATATTGTCTTAGAGGAGGCTGTAAATAAAACAGTGCCTCCCAGAGCGATGACTGTCTCTAGCACTATGGCCTCTTCTGTTTGCAGCTATACATTGCTGCAGATGTGAATTAATCATTGCATTGCTTTCTGCCAAAATTCCAGCTGGGTGTGTTTCAGTTCAAAGTCCCCAACTGCTATCAAACTGCAACTTCTCACACCGGGAGAAGATGCGATGTCTTTGAAAGTTTAATACTGCTTTGAAAACATCCCGTGGCTAAGCATCCCATGACCCACTTAGAGGAAGATGAGCTCAGTGCTCCTTGTTAGGCATGGAGCAACAGTTTACTCGAAAAACCTCTTAGGGCTGCTTTCAAAGCACAGTGGTTGTGTTGGGAAAGAGAGTGAGTTGTAAAACTGATGTTCATTAGTGTTTCTTTCAGGTAGCTCCAAAACCAACAAAGACACTTTTGAAGATGAATAATGCTGTAGGACCTTGTTTCTTCCTCCGCAGTCTGAACAAACCAGGCAAAGCAAAGGCAGTTGTAACTCTGTATTTTAGCTTAGTCCTTGAAATAGGAAGTCCTCAAAATAGAATGACTTGCCATCTCTGCAATAAGAGACCGGTAGGTAGAAATGGCTACCCTTAAAGGATTCCCTCTAGCAAAACCTTAAATAATCTTTATGGCTCATTGCCCCTCTGCTCCTACTTTAAAAAAAAGAAAGGCAGCTTAAGTTATAAATAACAGCTAAAAAAAATTAACTAGCAGGTTAACTGTCAAACAGAAGCTTTGATCTTAAAACTCAAGTTTATTTTTATCTGAATATCTTATCAATATCATATTTTCTCCTATCCAGCTATAGATGTTTTGCGCAATGCTTCTCTAGAAAAGCAGGGAAAGAATTTAGTGGGACGAGTCGCTTGGGAGATATCACTCGTCTGTTGGAGATGTTACTGAGCTAACTATGGATGTTTTTAGTGTCTGCTTCCTGAGTTGTTAAATGACCAAGTGGTGTTGTTTGAAGGCCTGTGTATGTAAGTGTGTGTTAACCATCCTGTTTTGGCCATGTTTTACTCAGCATTTATGTCCTGATAGAGGAATTCCCTTTCTGGGGAAGCATTCTTCGCTCACAGAGCTTAATTGGGTTGTCGGTGAAGTGAATCTTGAAGTCAGTATCTCACTATTGGAATCTCATTCAGTTGTAGTTCAGTGGGAACTTTTATTCATGGTGGTGGAATTGTAACAAAAATGTGTGATTTGATAAGCTATCTGCCTTTTGAATACATCATGTCTTGGCAGCCGTTCTGTAGTTTTCAAATGCAATTTTGTCTGTTATTTGACTTCATCCTCAACTTAAATGCATTCCACAGTTGGATCCAAAACCTACCTCGTCAGCTTATTTTTCTCTGAAAGTAATTTTCCATTACTCTTCCCTAATTGCTTAAGCATTTTCAGGTATTTTTAAAAGCATATAGGTGTGAAAACTGGTCAGGTTTTTGGTTTTTTTTAAATGGTTCAACACTGCCAAATACAGGCTACAAATTTTTTTGTACTTTGAAGACTTGAGGTTTTGAAGAATATAATATAATGCGTTCTGGGTTTTGCCTTCTGGATTTTGAGCCTTTGGACAGTTTGAGTTTTTCAGACTTTAGAAAGGCAAGAGAGTTTCTTGATGAGAACCGAAATTCTCATTTGTATCTGTGGCTCCTGCAAAATTCATTACATCTGCAGTATCCTTAGCATTGGAGCTAATAGTATCCTGAGCTTGGAGCCATGGTGTTGGCGTTTTCTTTCTTCTCTTAATTCGTTCTGTAAGCTGGAGTAATATATCATGCCACGATGAAGAAATTCCCTGGCATATGTTGAAGTGTCCAGACTTTTATTGTTCAGGAGAAAGTATGTACTGTCTGTCTAAAGCCTGAAGTGCTTCCTGCAGTTTCCTTATACAAAGACTGACAGCTTTGCTTTATATAATGAAGGAAGCTGGATGACAAAATACTATGAACCTTTGGAAAGCATCTGCCAGTTGAAAAATGGTCACGATGTGCAAGGAAAGATTTAGCTCAGCCTTATTTTGGAGTATGACTGACTTTGTTCAGGTATTCCATGTAGCTCATGATGATAATGTTTTGCTGAATTGTCAGCAACGTTTCCTTTGGTCACCACACCCCACTACAGATGGTTTCTATTGCTGCGGCTCCCTGAGCCAAAGGAACGAAGCCAGGGTTTAAATCTACAGTGCCAAGTGGTAAAGAACCACTCGGCTGCTTCTGAAGTAAATCACATGCCTTCAGGATGTTACGATAGTCTGCATTGCCCATATATAGGATACCCACAGAAAAGCAAAAAAACATGTATTTTAACTGGACAGTTATAGAGGGGAAAAATAACTGCTCTTCAAGTGCTATATGTATATGACCTACAAGCAAAGTTATGAAACAAAGCCACAAGAGGAAGAGGTGATAACTTACTAAGCTTTTTCTTATGCATGATAAGATCTGCCACAGAGCTTGTGGGCATTAGGGAGGAAGAGAGCATTTAACTCCATTATGGGATATTCCTTTAAAATATTCCTTGCAGAACTAGAGATGAGTCTTCTAAGGTTTATGCTTTTACTAATGTTGCTCTGTCAGTCTCTGATTTCTTGTCTGGAAGTGCACTGACCTTAGAGTTGCTATCCAATAAATGTGGAATATACAGTAAGAAAGTGGTTTTTTGTCCCATGACCCTGTGACAGCTGTTTGCAGTTTACTTACTAGCAATTTTTGTTTTCTCTAAGCAGTAATGGTTTGATTGGGGCAACAAGGCTGGAGTTGTGATCAAGGTGAAAATCTCTTGCATTATTCTGTAAGTGGCACCTAAACCTGCAGCATTACAGTACTGTGTTTATTACTCCATGGCTGACAAGGAATGAGTGTTGGAGCTAAGACAGGGAGAAGAGTACAAAACTTCATGCAATAGATCAGCAAACTTTATGGGGTGTGCAGCAGAAAGCAGACAATCAATGTACAAATACTGGGAACTGTAAATGCAGACAAAAGGAATTAAGAAATGACCTCTAGTACAGTAATAAAGTAATCTTTTCCCTGAATCACTTCCTCCCCAAAACTCTGAGGCCGTAGCTATGTGCCCTTTCACAGCTGCTTTCATAAAGGTTACTAACCCTGGTATCTGCCGGGAGAACTGTTTGCTTGATCATTTCTTAACTCGTTTGTTTGATATATGCATGGTAAACACCGTGACTGGAATCGGTTAGGCTTTAATTTTGTTAGCACAGTGATTTCTTGCTAGCTGTTTTAGATTGCCACGCAGCAAGAAGAATCTGTTCAAATACGTTTAGTCTGACTTTCATGCCAACTAATAACATGCTACCTAATATTCCAATGGATTACATAGTCATAAAAACATTTTAATTTGCATTTGAAATTAAGTATGTCCCCTTTAGAGGTTTAGCAGCAGCTCGCATACTACTCAAGCCCTCCTAAGATAGCACGTGTTTGCCTGAAATGGTGTACATGGCAGAACTGCGCCCTCGCAAAGGGTTATTGTGGTGCAGCTTATGCTGGATGTTGTTGTGTTTGCAATCAACAAATACAAAGATGGAAAAACATGAGGAAGTCATAAAGCAACATGAGAATGTGCACTGTATCACAGTTTGCGTCCTTTGAGAGTCTTTGGCCAGGCTTCTGAGGCAATGAGTTGGAAATCAATAGTAAATTTGCATCTTATTTTTGGCATTTGTTTCTCTTTAGAATATCCCAACATTCCTATACTCCAAATCCTACATCTTCTTCTAAAGTGCTGTATAGCAGTTGTGCACCATGCTGCTTTGCTGCAGCATTATTTCGAGCTGTGAGGATGTGGTATGTGCACACACAAATCTGAGGAGGCCCTTTTAGAGGCTGCCTGTCCGCAGCACGGATCTGGGATGCAAGGACCTGGCAGCATTTGGGTTCCATCCTGTAGTCCCTGACCGCATCCAGACAAAAAGCAAACAAACCAACAAAACAAATGTGCGGCTGAGACAGACCATATGTTGGAGCTGGGCAAACAGTAGTCATTTCTGTGGTAGGCATGTATGTATGGCTTGCCTCAAATGACACAAGGAGGAAACACTGCAGGCTTCTGTCAGAGCCCAGCAGCCCATGTGCCGTGGGTTATCCGTCCTTCACTTTTTAAATTATCTATGAAAATGCTCTTTTAATCTCTAGGTTCTTGGCTCCTTATTTTTGCGTATGATTTAGAAGCACTAGATCTGGGGAAAACGCATGGGTTCAGTGAAAACTGTTGAGTTACGGGAGACGAGAATCTGGGCTCTCCATTTCCAGTTTTCCTTGGGCAGCCTGAGTTAATGAAAGGTCCACTTGTGAGCTTTTAAACGTGATGATTGCCTTTGCTTGTGAAGTTACATGGTTTCAAAAACTAGCTTTTGAGGTACAGATAGGTAAGCCTCTGTGCTTTCGTGTTGAAGAGAAATAAGCAATTTTTGCCTGTTTTCTGCTATTCCTTTGCTAAGACACTGCAAAATATTGCTAATTTGTGGACCTAACTGAGATCCAGAAAGATGTTTTTCTCCTTTTTGAGATAAGTTTTGGGTATTGAACATGTAGAGCTAGATTCATATCAAGCTAACTGCCAAGAGTTCAGGTAAATCCAGATACTTTTGAAATACTCCTTTCTCGTGACTTTGTCAATTCTGGTTTTTACCGTTTTGAAGAACATTTTAGTCTTTTATGGTTGACTGTAAACTTCCATTTCCTTTCTTACCATATAAACACTTTTCATATAAATTATCCTGTCCAAAACAAATGTGAATTAACATGACCTGGTATAAACCCGTTTAATTTTGAGGCTTGCGTAAGGAGGTATAATCCAGTGTTTACCTCTAGGTAAGATCAGGCACGTGGACGGTCGTTACAGCTCAAGTGATGTGGTAAATTGTTTAACAATCATGGCAATTTTTGTTCATGTTATGTGACAGCCAATAATCTCCTCCTCTGCAATGATACTTGTACCATGGGAAAGGTTTCAAATTAAGAAATGTGTTGCCTCTGTAAAGCATTCATTTGAGTGCTTGTGTTTTTAAATGTTCCATTAATGCTGCGCCCAGAAGACTTTTAGGCCAATTTCCATTTCAATTCATTTGGTCTGATCCTGTGTGCTAAGGTTTGCCTGAGTTTTTATATGCTGAACAGGATCACAGAAGGACAAAAATGTGTCTGCTAATCATTCAGTAGGAAATGTGGTAGTCTAAAAACTCATCAGCTTGTGCAGAGTGCTCAGGGCTGTCCTTGGCTGCGAGAATATACAACAAAATACTTGGCAGAATAAATCGGGATTTAAATGGTAAACTTTTGAATAATGCAGATAGAGCGTGTGTGATGTGTTTTAAGTAGCCAATGATGTAAGATTTAGTACTAGTTTTTTTCCGTAGTTTTGCTAATTTCTACCATTGATTTTATTTGGAAGCTCACATATTAAAACTTAAGTGAATTGATAAGATAATTCTCTTCTCCACATCAGTATATTATTTTAGGCTTTTACAGCTTTTATGTCTTGCTTTGTGGCCCAATTATAGGAGACCTTATCCTCTTTTTAGAATCTTCATTCATTTTTAACTTACTGATGTTAGATAAAAGTTGCATGCTCTCTATAAGCAAAGAACACTTAATTACTTCTGACTTCTGCCTTAATATTCATTGGTTTTCATTGAAATATTTTTCATAGGTTGGCTGGTAGCCCTGTTAACTGCTATCTTGCAGTCATATTTCTGGTTCACAGTTGTCCTGAAATGGTCTCTGTGCCTCTGGTTTATTTGTAACATTGCAGTAACTCAAAGACAGCAGATACTAATGAAACTACTCACATTGTGGATCATTACCTGGAAGTGGATAAATACTACTCTTACAACTAGAATCAACAGCTGAATTCAATTTATTTGGCAATTCAAGGAGGAATTTAGATTCTAACATGATCCTTTTGGAAATACACTTCCTGATTGAGACAAACCCGCTTTTCTTGGTTCAATCTCAATCCAGAAAATGAAGCGCCCAAATATAACAAAAGTTAGCTGCAGATTTATTTATGGCCTGATCAGCATTAAGAGGTATCAGACTCCAATAAGGAGACTTTTTTTCCTCTAAAACTCGCAGGCCAAGTTGTCTGCCCTGGAGGTTGAGGTATTGGAGCAGACCCACTCCACCTATACTAGACAAGCAAAAAAAGTCTTCATCTTTGTCAAAAGTAGCATCATTATTTTAACTTCTTTGCACTTGTAATTGCTGATTGGTTATCAGGAAAGAGCAGTGATACAACGCTAACATTTGGGACTTGCTTATTTTAAATCTGGAGTCTATTTTCCTGGTATGTCCTTTGGAAGTTATACTAAATGACCGGCCTTCTGTGAATAAAAAACCTAAACAGAAAGCCTTAGATACTGTAAACTATATTCTACAGCCAGCTGTGGAGTTCAATGCAAGCTATACTGATATTAAAACAGAGGTAGAATCTTGAAAGGAGGAAATACTGTAAGATTTTGCTGGCTAGCAGGGTTTCAATGTGGTCATTGCTGGACTCCTGAGCTGAGTTGAGAGAAAATATGCTTAAAAATTCCACAAAAGCCTTAAGATGAAAGGCCTTTTTTCCTGTAATTCTGGTATCCTAGAAACTGCTTAAGGCAATTCTACAAAATGGTGGTGGTTTTGTTTCATTTCTAATGGCTTTAAACTTTGGTACACTTAATGCTGATGCTTTTTAAGTGTAAGCTACCTGGGAGAGCCACAAGTGCTTATCTTAGAGAAAGGCTAAAGGCAGCATTTGGAACTTGCCTAATATCTGTTGATTTTAGATTTATTTTTGGTGAAATTTTGAAGCAGAACGGCAAACTTTCACCTTAGTATTCTGACATACAGAACACCAGGAATCCCCATTAGAAGTTTCAAGCCAACATCCACACATACTGTGTATTGATACAGTGCCACTATTTCCAGCAGAATGATATTGACTGTCACCAGGCCAAAACTGGGTCGTGTATTTCAGTTAGGGTCCCCAAATCCAAGTAAGTCAAGTAGATTTATGCTTTGGAAGACAGATGGGTTGAGTTTGAAGGTATTGGTTCTGGAGTGCAAGTACTTGGATCATGTTCTGTAGCAATGGTAGCTGTATTCCACCACCACAGGCACGCTTTCTGTGCGGACATCGGGCACGTTGCCTGGTGCCCAATGCATTCAAAATGAGTCAAGTACTATGCAGAAAGGCTGAATTTGAATGTGATGTTCCTGGAATCAAGTACTGATCAGGGTAATGCTGATTTACTGTTAATAAATCTGACTCTTCTCCTGTAGCTGTAAAAAAGACTTAAACATCTGTTATACCTAAAAGTATGTTTTATATTTTTCTTATAAAATTCAAGAGAATTTGCCAAATGAACTTTTTCTGAGTAGATACATAACACTTTTAAAATCTACTTTAGTTAATAAGAGTTACTTTCATAGAGAGTTTCACCACTTAAATGTCAGTTACAACTGAATTATTGCTTGCAGTCTCCTTTGCCTGTATTACAGTGAAACTGAAGACTTTTCCAGGGGTTGATGTGATGCCTGCATTGACTGTTTCCCTCACACAGACACACAGAGAAAAGTCTTTTCTGACACAGCATACATAACTCAACCCATCTGAACACTTTTGACATGTTTTTTCCTGATTGCAGCCATAGCAGATGCCCAGTAGTAGCTTAAGAATTCAAAAGAAAGTTTTATAAACAAGACAGAGCAACTATTTTGCTTATGAGTAAGCACACAAGCTGTTAAATTACAGGAAATGACTGGAAATAGTTTCAACCAAAGTTTTTTCTTACCTTCTTCAGCAAGTGCTATGAAAGGCACGCTCCCTAGAATGAAGATGAAGAGTTGAACTTTAATAAACATCTTTGATCTGCTTGGAGAATAGCTTTCCAATCCTGAGACCAGATGGATTCAAGTGCTGATTAATATTTTTAGAGACGGAGGAGAACTGAGATCACAAAAAGAAATCACTGCAAAAAGTACTTGGGTAATCCAAATATTCCTTTAAGTGCTGTAGTCTAAAGGGGGAAGGTTTTCCCAGAAGATAACTCTAGAGCTAAAGAAAACTGAGTGGAGGCAGCATTATTTTCTTTAGCCAGGGGGTGGGAGCATGCCTAAGGTGGTCCTCAAAGAAGAGCCAGGCCCGCCCTCTGCGCGCTGTTTGGTCAGTACTAAAATTATGATCTCAGCCCAGGTTTAAAGTTACAGGAGCTGTTGTGGCTTTCTGAAGACTTTTATTTAGCAAAGGAGGAGAGGGTATTTGGGCAGAGCGAGGTGCTAGGGGAGTTCCCTCCCTTCTGCAAACTGTCCTTAAAAAATATTTAAGGAACAACACTAAAGACATATTTTTCCTGCTTTTTTCAGCAGTGAACTGATGTTTTCTTTATTTCAAAGTGAGCCCCCATGTTTATCTGAGCAAGTGTGGTAGTGAATGCGCATTTAGGGACACTGAAATAGTTTTAGGACAGTTTATTTAATTCTGCAGTAAATACTGTCTGAATTTTTCAGCGTGTCTCAGTCTGTTTGTCCTCAAGTGACATCCTAGCTGTACTCCAGCATTTATCTCTGCCCACAGGTTTGCTGGCCACAGTGTGCTAATACCACCCTACAGAGAGGACTTTTCCTTTTTGTATGTAGCTATTAGTAGTACAGCAACTTGTACAATGGTCTGTACAAGACTAGTTACTTTTTTCTTGTATATGTTTCTGTATATCAGGATTGTAGTAGGCACACAAGGTTAGATTGGCAGACTGTTAATATCTGCAGTGGATGCTTTCTCTCACAAATAATGGTTGTTATGCAGGGACTGGGCCTGAAGCAGAACTTGGAGCAATGATTTCCGTTAATCTTTTTCTGAATCTTCCCTTGTCTTGTGCAAGCAATAATCTACTGCCTTACACCTATTTAGGAATGTGGTGAGTTTTAATCAGTGCTTATGTGTGAACTAACATACTATACATGTATACTCACTTATACTATACTTGTGCCTCATAGTTAAGTGGAGGAAGTGGGTGAACTCCTCCCTCGGTTTCTGTACCTTGAAGTCCTGCACTGTGAGGACATCAGTCTCTGAAGCGTAACAGCAGCAGCATAGATCTGTTTCCTTTCTGCTGACAGTTGTGGAGGAGGTAACCCCTGCAAAGAGTGGGACGGAGTTGTGGGAGAGGATTTAGTTAAAAACAAAACACAAAAAAGCCCCCCAAACAAACCATGGGTAGGGTGTTTTGCTCAGTGAATGTGAGTCAGAGCCCTCATTAAGACCCTGCAACATTTTGTGCTATAAAGTGAGGGAAGTCTAAACATAAGCAGTGATACAGCCACATAGAGGGCTGCAGATGAAGTGCAACACCTTACATAGGGCTCTTCTTTACTTCTGAAAGTGATGTGTGCCAAAGGAATTTGTTAGGTATATAGTTAAAAATCACGGTGCTATAACTGTGTTCTTTGTATCGAAGATCTCTAGGAGAGTAGGATGAAAACGGTCAATGCTCATGCAAAGAAACAACAGGCAGTACTGGCTCCTTCAACACTTTAACATTTTTTTGTATTCTTACCAGTAAGGAATATTTTCTCCTATACCAGCCTATTTGTAAAAAAAACCAACTCTTTAGATAAATTTATTGAGCTATGAAGAATTTGATAAAATCAGCTTCTATCACAGTATCAAAGTGCAACAAAAGGAAAGAAATTTGCCTATAGATGCAAAGCAAGTTAGTGACAAAGCTGAGAATGTCTTACTAATTGTCATCTTGGCATGAAATTGTTCCTTAAGGACAACCATGACAGGATCTTGCCTTCTAGGGAGAACAGTGTGTTGCTGAGTAAGGAGATCAAGGCTGGGAGTCATTGCTGAGCCCTGTGATTTAAAACATCAACAAAATTCTTTCAGAAGAGCCAATATACCCTTAGGAGAGAGTATGGAGCCAGAGAGAGTTGAGGGAGCTGTTTTCCTCTGAACTGTACCAAAGTAAGGGATTTTTAATGCTAGTTCACTGTATTATAATTCTGTCAAGCCAATAGCTTTTGTGAAACTAAAGGAGTTATTCTAAAGTTCTGATTTAACAATCTATGTTTAAAGGAGCATTTAATTATGTGGTCTGTTTGTGTCAAAGTAGAAAGTAAGCACATAGCTATATGTAGGCGTGTGTCCTTGCTGGTTGGTAGTGGACTTGCACACGTGCTCAAATGCGGTAATGAAATTTAGATGTACGCAGAGATGTCCTGGCGTGCTATGACAATTTCCACAAATTGCCAGGATATGAGTGCATGGCTCTTTTTTTTATTTTTAATTTGCTAGACAGGCCTGTGTTTTCAACCACAGTGGTTTAAGGGAGGAGGTGGAAGGGGTCTAGAGTACAGGCAGCTGTGATGTTTTCCTTTCATAATCTCTTCTTTCCGCCTGACCGTATCAGTCATTTCCACAGCCTTGCGAGAGGCTTAGGTTGTCTCTGGTTCAGTAAGAGCAAAGAATGAAACCAAGCTGGGGGAGTAGAAAAATAGTGCCTGTATCCTGCTAAGTGTTATGCCTCAGTGGCTGAAGTTGAGTGGGATGATGTTTTCCCCTGAATCAGTCAGTGTTGCAATATGAACCCAGGAGCACTGAAGTCAATGGAATGCTCCCCGTTGTCATAAACTGGTGTTGAACCAGGCCTGTAACCTGCAACTCCGCTATCAGCAAGGGCAGCCTTGGCACTGGTTCCATGTACCTCTGGTGCTGAAGTGGGCGCCATGCAGGGGTAAGCATAGGCACCTTGGTTTCGGCAGCTGTGCATGGCCATGGGTGGTTCCCTGCAGTATTAGGGTGGGTCAGTCTGCCTGAGTACACTCATCTGGAAGTGCAGTGATTTATCATGATCTCTGGTATTGCTTTGCCCTTATAACTGGCAATTTGTCAGGCAGTTTGTCCTGGGATTTATTGCATTTCTCTGCTGAATGAAATTATCTGTATGTGTACATTTAATTCATTTACACTGCAGAAACCTAGCTCCAGGTTTCCTTTCCCTGCAAGGAAACATTGCTGTGATCCAGTAATAAAAATGCTACGGAGGGCAGTGTGTGACAATGAACTCGGGGGACACTGCTGATTCAGCTGCTGGGGTTAACAGGCTGGAGAGAAGAAGGGACTGTTACCGAGCTCCAGGTGTGACATGAATCTGTTAATTGTACTTAATCTCAGATGACAACAAAGTTATTACTGTTTTCCTGAAATACCTCGGGAATTATTTCCCTTTTCATTACAGCTGTTTCTGTATAAACCAGAAGGAAGTATATATATCAAGGTCTAAATTTTTTAGAGCTGTATTACCAGAATTGATCTTTCATTTTTGATTTGATGGTTTTTTTTATAAACCCTTGGAGGACACCTGTGCATGAAAAATGCAACCTATGAATAGAATTTACTTTCTATTTCCACTTCCAGAAGAATTTGGTTTGTGGACCCTTTTTGCTTGTGATTTATACAATGTTTTCTAGGACTAAATCTATTATGTAAAGGATTCAAAAACTGAGATGGACAATTCTATACAGCAGGATTTCCTGAAAGATTACCTCACAGTAAAGCCAAGTTGTCCTTTTGAAAGCAGGTAATGAAAAAAAGTAGCTGTCATTCTGGGTTTCCTCCTCTTTCAAATAGTAGAACATTCCCTCAAACTGCATCGGGTTTTTGTGTGTTTCAGTACCTGCCAAAAGGGGTGGGTTTGGCTGCAAAGAGAAAACAGGAAATGGCTTGAAAATTAATAAAGCTTGCAGACAACAGCTCTAATGCTTCTGACCAAATATTGCAGGGCCTACAGATGCCCCTGGGGTATAGAAACAGGAAATTTGGCAACAGAAAGAGACAGTATCTTTTAGTTACAGAGCAGATTTGTGAAGGATCTCATCAAATTGTATGCTTAATTTACACTTTTGGAGTATATTTTTAGTGAAAGAGTAGGAAGGGAAAATATGAGTTTACTTTCTGTGTACTGGGAATGTTGTAAGTTAATATTTCACTTGTACTGGGGACTACTCTGTCTGTAGACAGAGAAATTTTAGCAGCATGTGAAGCTACACATTCATGGAAAATTCAATAATAAGTCAGGCAGAAGCCACGACATTCAAATCTGTCACCATGCTGTGACCTCTGACAACTTGTGGGACTTTAGGGACAGTAGAGGGATAATTTGGATGTCCCTCTTTCAAGAGATGAGGCATTTGTGTGGCCTTTTTATGTGTGTGTGTAGAGAGAGAAGTCACCTGTATATATATGTGCATGTACTCGGGTCTGTGTAGTGCACTTTGAGAGTATGGGTGATTATGGTACCATCTTAGAGTTATTTACATGAAGTGAAAGATTTTTAGAAGGCTTTTGCAGAAGTATGGACCCTCAGAAATGGCTTTTACCTTCCCTCATTCACAAATTCTTGAAGTTGAAGTCCATCATATTTCTTCATTGTTTTGTGTAGGCCTTAAATAGCTGTGGCTCTGTGGTAGCTTTTTGTTTTGAGTTGATGTGCTTTTACCTTCTAATTTCTGAAAATGCATTTGGTATGCAAGATACTGGAATACACGTTAGCCTCTATTTAGCTTTTAAAATGGTAACCCAGAAGTTTTTCACTGGGCATGTGTCAGGGAAGGAGAACCGGAATATGCTGCTTTCACCCTATTTATGTTTCAGGCAGCCTTTCCTGACTAACAGAGATGCCACTTCTGATGTGAAATCAGGCTTGGGACAGAAGGAGAATTCAATGTTTGAACAGTAAAATGTGTCCTATAGGAAGGGATTGGTGTTAGTATTGACAAACTCCAATATTCATATTATGCAGCTATTTTTAAGATAAGCAACTGTAAATCAGATCCTGTTCCTTGACCATCTGTGGTTTCTGACTGTAAAATACTTAGTGCACAGATGTGTGAGCAACCCTTGCTGTCAGATGTAGAGAAGGGAGATTACTGAATCAGAAAATTGCAACAATCTGTGAAGTTGGAGATCTTAAGCTAGAATAGTAATGATATTTATCAGTCAGTTTTAGAGACAGGACTAGATTTGCAGCTGATATAACTGAGAATTTTATCAAAGCCAATATATACCAGTGTTCACCAACCACTGCTCCAATCTATGGGCCATGGAGGTAACCTGAAATATTTTATGACCTGATAAATGGGTATGCACTGAGCCAGTGCCTCAGGACCATAAAGCAGTCTGATGGAGAGAGCAATTCTGAAGCAGCCAGGTACCATCCTAGCCAGGAAATCTGGATATATTGAAATGACTCTCAAAATAAACTAGTGTTTAAGGGAAAAGTAAGCATCTGCACTTGCAGTAGTTTCATTTTAGATTGATGGACAATTGTTTTTTGTACAAGATGCTTTTCTCCATTATGCCATTTCAGAAGAGATGTGATTAAGATGGGCTGGCAGAAGACAAGGGTAGAGAGGGCTAGGCAGTAGTTTTACGTAAGAGCAAATTGATCTGTGTAAAATGTCAAGCTTTCTCAATGATATTTGAAATCTGTGATGTTGAAGTAACTTTATTTCCTGCTTTTGTGATTTCAAAATTGCAGTTGGTTCATACTGTAAGGATCTTCATTAGAGGCAGATGAATTTGGGCCATTTAACAAAAATCTTTGTGCCTTTCAATCTTGCCTTTTAATCTTTCTTAATTAAGATTAACACCATTGCCTACCTGAAGCAAAATACTGGTTTGAAGGGAGCAGGACACATCTGGGAGACATCCTACACTGCCTTTCTCAAGAAGGTTTGTGTATTGGTTGCTTTTTCTACTGAGAAAGTGAAATTCTCTGGGGCAGACCCCTGAAAACATAAATGTCACTGAATGCAACAGACTACGTATGGTGTAAGAGCTGATTCTGGGGAGTGGGCATGATCCTGAGGATACACTGGAGTTGGGATTTCTGTCAGTGAGTTCTTCATCCAGGAAAAGTCTTTCTAAAGCCTGCCAGCAGTTGCCTCTACGTGACATACAATGGAGTGACTCAGAGTTAAATTTGGAGTGCCCACTCTTTACTACTTTTAAACCTGTGGATGACCACCATGTATTTAACAAGAAATTATAAGGTTGACGTAGGTTTTCTTAGGTCACGAGCGTTCTTTTAACTAGAACAGTTATATAAGGAAAGCAACACAGCAGTGAAGCCAAAAGGGGTGAAAAACCAACACATAGACTGTGTACTCAGTCTCTCATTTATTCAGAATGCCTCTGTGAGTTTGTTTCTTAATACTTTCAAAGTCTTCCACTACTTTTATAGGAAGTTTATATGGATAAAGTGAATGTCATTGAGAATTTACATGTGTTCATTTTTTTAAAAACATGCCTTGTGTTAGTGTGTACGATGTGAAGCCATGAGGTGCCCCAGCAGCCAGGCCATCGGCTGTCCCAGCATCTTCAGCATGGGGCAGGATTTGACTGGATTCACAAGGGGATGGACAGAGCGAGGTGCACACAGCGTATGGGTACAGCCAGTTTTTCAGTAAAGGAGTAGTTGTCTCTTTGAATGAGCTTGTGTGTCTTTTACAAGAAATGAAATGAGAAGTACTGCCCTTATTAAATTCCATGACAAATTTCCCATTTCAGCTCTGATTTTAGGGAGGAATCACATTTTAAAAATTAGTTTCTTTTGTGTATACAAAGCATGTTCCCAAGAATATGTGGCTTCGTGAAGGATGTGCGGAGATGAAGAAAACCTGGTGAAAATGTTAATGGTGCTTCAACTGGGCAGAGGGCAGGCGCAGGCAGCAGAGCGGGCTGCTTGTGGGGAGGGATGCTCATGAGTGTGGGGAAGGAGTGAGTGCGCATTGATGGTCTCCAGAGACCTTTTCTGACTCTGACACGTTTCATCCAAAGGGGATTTATCCGCAAATAGTGTAAGTGAATAAACAGAAGGAGACAACCTATGTTCTGCAGCCACCAGAGGGAGTGATCTGTTCGCAGGTCCTGTTTTATTTCACATGCACTCACTGCAGGGCTGGATTCCACTGCTTCCCTTGCCCCAGCGAGGAAACCGAGCAGAGAAATACACTCCACACAAGTAAGAGTTTGGGCTGCAATTTTTTTGACCCATCTTCAAGTAGCAGTACGTTTCTCCGCCCTGGCTACTTGTCCAAATGAGTATGAAAATACGTGCTTCAGTGAAGGGCTCGGTGAGAGAGAAGGCACGGGGAGCTTTTGATAGTAGAAACCGTGGGTTTTCTTGAAACAACAATGTTGTGGTGACCCCCACTCTCACCTTCTGACTGGCAACCAAATCCAACAGATAGCAACAATGTGAGGTGTTTTATTAAGGGGCAAAGCATGCCTCAAATGAAAATGAAAATATGCACTGAAATCAGGAAAGTATCACGGATGTTTCATCTATCTTGCAAAATCTGGATTCATTCACATATTATTCCACTGACACATAACCAAATTGCGTACTGTAATATCTTAAAATTAAATCATATACTTCTGATTTTAATAAGGGGTCTTTTCTGCAACTTCTAATGCTTAGTCTAGGAGAAATACTAGACTAATATTATGGCTCTACAAGTATTTTTGCCAAATGTTTGTAATATGGGATTGTTTTCCTGAAAAATAAAGTGAATGAGTATCATAGCAACAGAAAGAACAACAAAGGGCACCAAAAAAATCTAATGAGTGTTCATCATGGTTAAAATGTGATAAAATTCAGGGCTTGATTATTCTCTGAATTACACTATAAATCATTTCTATCTGGATAGAATGAAATGATGACTTGAGAACGTGTAGAGGAGTGGAGTCCCTGTCTGAATGTAGAAGGTGGACCTAGAGGAATGTGATTAAATTGGAATTCACAAAGATAGACCTTATTTGCATTACACAAACGATTGCATGAAATCACTTTTTGTGGTATTAGCCTTGTCAGTAATAAGAGAATGAAGAGAAGGCAATTCAAATGAAGGATTTTCCAATCTAAGAGGTAAGTTAATTCATGCTTTAAATGAGGAAATAAATGTTTTATGCTTTGCTCTGTATTTGCAAGACCTATCTTTCATAAACTAATTCTAGGCCACAACAGAGGATGAGATGATTGCACTCTGGGAGGCCTGCTCACCACTTTAATAGCCCCAAGCCATCTACAGATGTCTTTGGATTAAGGCATTATTGTATTGTTAAAATATAAATATTTAAAAGCCCACAGCTTTTGAAATGGAAATGCTGAAAGCTTTTGAGGTAAATATCATCCAACTTTAAACCTCCATCCTGTTGCTGCTTCTAGCTATTTCTATATGAAACAGTGGGGAAACTGAGGCACTCGGTGCTGTAGTGAATTTTCCAAGGTGACACAGATGAGGAGTGGAAATAAGCACTGCTGGTTCTGTCTCCAATGCCAATACTGTCTCTAGTCTATAAAATATTTTATTAAATGTAAGTAGTGAATTAAGAGGGTTTTTTGCTTATTGGAATGTTAATATCTTCTTGGTTTCACTGCAGGAAACTGAATTAAAGGACCATGATTCATGTATTTGTAGGCGTACGCAGCTGTACACCAAGTACGATATGAAGAATAGTAATGATTTTAATCCCCTGCAAACACTATTGATAATACAGCAGCTTCCATAGCAAAGAAGATTACTCCTAAAATAAAGAATTTAGAGCTGTATATCTCGTAACCTGTATAGCCTGTAAGTCTTATAGCAGTTTTAGCTCGTTCCCTGTTTAAAAAAGGGAAACTGTGACTGTGAGATATTACATTGTAAGTGTGGGTAAAGGTAAAATACTGGTTTTTTTGATGGCTTTTTTTGCCTTAGAACAAGTATCCAGGGAGTTCGACCTGTACTTTATTAATGCGTAGAACATTTATGTTGCATAAAGCGGTGTGCACATAAATCTTCCAGGAAGCTCATCAGGAATTATGGAGCTCTATTCTTGGCTCAGCAGTTGTGACCCTGCATCCTTCTGCTTTTGCCCTCTGTCGCTTCAGGTAATAATGATGTGCCACAGGGCAGCAGGAGGGACCAGGCAGCATTTTTTAAAAGTAAGAGTAAGGTGTCTGCTCTACTGAGTGATGCCCAGTGGCCAATATTTCAGTGTACTCTATTTCCTGAAAAGTGACAAGTCTAAAAGCAAACTAAAAATCATCAGGACTTTCTTGAATACTTGCATTAACTAAGCCTTTATTGGATGATATTTTTTTCTTTCATCAAAAGTGCATCTAGAATGATTTCTTACTCCAAAACTGGTCATTAAAATGAGTAGTAGCCAGAGGAGATGCTCTTCTGGATATCATGTGGTGACTTACGTCATTTTGGTGGAAAGAAAGATCCCACTCTTAGGGACCCAACAACAGCAATATAAAAAAAGCAGTTTTGAACTAAGTGCCCGTCCCACCACCATTAAAATCTTTCATTGTTATTGACTCCAAACTTGTTTCTTGGTGGGAAACTTTTAAGGAGGACTGCACAGATGCCGTACCAATGCCTTGACAGCTGTTCCATGCCTGTGCCCACGGTAGGCATGTAAGTGCTTTGGCACTGATATAGTCCTGTCTGTGGTCCCTTGCAATAATTGGACTGCTTGTGCACCTACTAAGAAGTTAACTTCAAACCATCTTCCTTGAAACAAGTAAAACCTTCTTGATAAAGGGAAAACACGATTTTGTATTTGCAGGAGAAGCAAATTAAGTGTTTATAAGGTAAAATCTGCACCAGAAGAAGCCACATGTGTATAATTTCAGCGAGTGTTTGCCGAGCTTCAGCAGAAGGAACAAAGTAATTTGTTTAAGTGTCTGTGCCAAGAAAGAAGTTGAAGATTTTATTATAGGCTTAGATAACACATTTCTGACCGTAAGTTATAGGACATGACTTTTTGGAAAACTGGGGAGATTGTATCCTGTTGAGGAATATCGTAAAGAAAATGTAAGAATTAACAAATTAAATTACTGATTAGAAAATGGAAATACTTTATTAAATATATATATATGTATGTGTGTATATATATATATATATATTAGCAGTTAAGGTGAGTTTTGCAACTTTAGTTCTTTGTTGAAATTGTTTTGGACACTTTTGCCTTCTCTATCTTTAGTCTGCAGCCAGTCCAGGATCCCTAAAAATATCTTTTTGCTTATAGCACATCCTGAGAAAATGGAGATTACAGTACCTTCCACATGTTGCCACGTGAAGAATATTTTTACCATATTCCTCTTCTGTACCATTAACTTCCTGAAAAATTTACAGAAGCCTGAAGCAAACATACTTTTTCTTCTGGGTTCCCTTCACATCTGAGTTTTAAGAGACTTCACTTACTCAGTTTTTGTGAGATTGATTAATTTTTGATAGCTCTACATCTTTTTTTTTTCTTTAGTGATATCCCAGAGATTGAGAAGACTGAGAGCTGCACTCTGCATACTGCCAGCACTAATGCCCATTAACTTCTCTAGCGTTCCATAGGGAGGAAATTCTGCATTTTACCTTCTTTTGGTGCTGTTTCTTAGCTTTAATGTCTCTGAAATGAGGCAGCCTCCCCAGATTGTAGAAGCCTGTGTAAGCAGATGTATGAAGGACTTCATCCAAACATTAAATATACACAGAGAACAGTTACACATCCTGACAAAAGGCAGTGAGTTCCCCTTGCACAACAGCCCTACGTGGTGCTGTGGGACAACTCCTGGGTGCTGGAACCGGGCAAGCAATTACTAAGACAGGTCCACCCCTCAATATTAAGCTCCT
>NW_010181074.1:38700-71629 GCF_000695765.1 Mesitornis unicolor
AATTTAGAACTACTGTGTGTCACTGCAGTATCAGCATGAAGGCTGAAAGAAGTTGTGTTGAAGAGAGCAGCTGTGCTAGTGATTACGAATGCACCATTCAAAGTACAACTGTAATGAAATTCTGAAGTACCAGAGAAGTACCCCCCATTCGTTGTCAGGGAGGTAAGTAATTTCTGACGCAATTGTGGAAGCTACTCATTGTAATAATTAGCATTGATTATAAACACGTTTTTGAAAAGCAAATCTAGAGGCAATATTACAAAGCTCCAAACGTTTCCCTTTTGGGGACTGCTGCACTCGTTGATATAATTTCACCTGACGTTTCACCCATCTTATTAACAAGGCGAGTGAAATGTCAGAAGGCATTAAGTCAAAATCTGCTGCATTCCCTGAGGAAGACTACACTTCTGTATAGCCAGAGAAACTTGGAAGCGGATGGAAAGATCACTTTAGGGTGAAGATAAGTGAGTGCTCAGGATCATTTACCATGATCAGGACTGTGGATCAAAACTTCAGTTTTACCAGGAGATTGGAAACTGTAATGAAAAAAGATCTAGATCGTCTAGCCTGGCTTCTTTTCCCCTGTTGTGATTAGCTTGTACATCAGTGCTGGATTTAATTTTCTGATATCTTGGGGCTTTGAGAATTTGCTCAAACTTCCTTCTCTGTTTAGCTTCACTGCTTGAAACTTAACTGCAGGTTGAAACAAGTTTCAGCTAGGAAAGTTACGTTTAACTCCAACTGCTGCTTTAAAGTCACTGACTTTCATAAATTTTCCTCTACAAATCCTGTGATGGATTTCTTATATATGTTTGTATTTAGAAACTCTGAGCTTCTAAAGAATCTCTCATCTCCCCAGGGTTTTTCAGTTCTTGGCAGCCCAATTGGTGAATCTGATGGGATAAATAGGTTTTGAGAAGAAAACCGAGACCAGCTGTACTTATGGCTTTATTACAGACAGGAGTGCGTATCTCAGAGGGTATCTCTGTTCAACAGCTTAGGAGAACTTTTGCTTTTAGTACCTTTAATTTGCTTTAAAACTGTGGTAATACTGTGTATAAACTATGTAGAGGGCAAGTGATTGAGTATGCTGTAGTGGCTGGATAAAAACTCCTTCCCAAGGGGAAAAAGGAAACGTAATTTACACTGTTCCATATCTCGTGAATGCTTTCAGTGATGGTTAAAGGGTTCAGATAAGATAGTGACCACATGTCTGCGTAAACCACGCTGTCTGGAGCAGATGATGGGAGTCTTTTGATGGGTTTAGGCTGGTCTCATTTGGCTGCTGAACTGCAATGTCTACAGTTTTCAAATTCAATCATTGCTGCTGCCACATTGATTAACTTTGATGCAATTTCCCTCCTAGTGGCATGGCAGCAGCAGTGAAGGACTGGGTAGGTGTAATCCAAGCTTCACTTCCATTTCTGTCATCCCATAAATTGTAAAACAAAGGTCTATAGCCTTTCTCTTTTGCTTTTTAGATGCTTTTTTTCTTCTTAGATGTAGGATCAGAGGGAAAACTGAAGCAAGCTGTGCTCTGGCGGTGTACAGAAAAAAACATGGCCTGATTATAACAGGGGAAGATTTTTTTCAAAAGAAAAAAGCACCAAAGCCAAAATAAATATCTGAATAAAATAGAGACTTCTGTTCAGAAATCTTGTCTAGCACTTGATTTCAGTGTTTGATTAATTGATTAACATACTGTTAGTCGTTCGAGTTTGAACATTGGTTCCTGTGACACATTGCTAGTGTATGACAATGAGCAGGAAAATCAGTCGCTGTGTGCACCTGGTACAGCAGCATCAGACATGACCTGTACCTTAACCCAATGGAGCATAAGCCTGGAATAATAACGTCCTTCATGGAAAAATATGCTCAGTTACCTGTTCAAAAGTATGAATGAGGATGGACAGTTTTCAGTTTGTCTCTTGTGAGATTTATTGGCTGAGAGCTGAATTCTTCATGTATTATGATTGCTTTTTCTTTTTTTCTTCCATTACTCAAATTGTTTGGAGAAGTTTTGAGTGCATTTAAGGAGAAGTCTGGGAATTTCTAAGGGAAAGATGAAACCTCTGTTACCTTTTTGTAAAGCTATTTCTTACTTTACTAGATAAGGAGGTGCATGGGATCTTTGTTAGTTTTCTACTGCTTACCATGATGCAGTACTGCGAGTGCATTACAGATGCAGGCTCAGTGTGGCTTATCACACTCTGCTTTATTTTAGACGTTTCTCTTAGTAATATCCTGAATAGAGAGTTAAAGGAATGGAAAGCCAGATCTTTGTTGTCCAAAACCTGCCTAATGTTGTGCTTATTCAACTTCATCTGGGAGGTATGGAGAGAGATTGGTTTTGCTGCTTCTTTCTCCACAAAAGGATTTGACTGACCCAAACTCCTCCATAGTTCTTCAGTTATGAAATTGTTACCCTGTTTGTTTTACAAGTGTATTTTTTCAAACCCATCCTGTCCCTCTTGCCTTAGGGGAACCTGGAAGCCAGGATCGTAGTTAGATGAGCTGATAGTTGAGGTTTGATCTATGTGGGATCCCATCTGTGTAGAGAGAATATTTGGTGTTTTGTTTGGCATCTGTTTCTAATTGGGAATCTTGTGCTTTTTCCAAACTCTATGAACTAAAATTTAATACTGAAAGTATTTTTACATACCAAGTGAGAAAGCTGAGGGCTTTGCTTGAGTGTACGTACCAAAGGGGCATAGATTATAAACAAATCTTTATTTCTGAGACTAATTGCTAGAGCAATTTTGTATTTTACTGTAGTGTCGGTTGAAGCCAAACAAGGTCCTGATATGCATTATCTATTGCAGTGTGCTGTAGAATTTTCCCCAGAAGAAAAAACTAGCTCTGCTGTCTTACTGTATGCCTCTAGAAATGGCATGTAAGAACAACACCTAGATTAGATCTTTTATTTTCTTGCATGGAGTGACTGGTCACTGGAAGAGGAAGAAGTGAGGCTCAGAGTAAGTAAACTCTAGGAGTAGAGTAAAACTTGATTACAGCTCATCAGAAGAGACTAGAGCAGTTGTGGACTGACTGCTGTCCTGCAGGGCACAAGAGGGTGCTGTGCTCTTAGCAGATGGCAGCCTGAACCCCTTATTTACCAGTACAGGTTACTGTAACTTACTGATACAAATAGAAGATTAAAGAAGTAAAGCTGTAATATCTTATTAGGTAGAAAGCTTTGCAGAATTTCCAGTCTGCCAAGTGTATGGAGCTTCAAAAAGATTCAAGAGAATTTTTATGCTTTGAGGGAAACAGGTGAGGTACAGAAGTAAGCAGTAGCTGAGGAATGAATGAAGCTGAACAGACACTGAAAGAGGAAATCTTATACAGAGAAAGACAGGTCAGGAAGAAACTCTCTGAAATCAAAGACAGCAAGAGGAAGGTGTCAGACCATGGCAGGTGGCCTGTGATGGCAGCATTGCAGCTGGTCTGATGTAGCTGCAGATCAGTGCTGTTACATGTTGGCAGTGAAACTCTGCTTGCCTGGATGCTGTGTGAGCAGGGCCGATGTCTGACAAACCTATGGGATACCCAGCCCAAAATATCCAGAGCTTGGTTGTAGTCTCTCATCTCCTGCCAACCCCTTCACAAACCGCAGGAAAGCTCCACAGGGTATACGTGTACAGAATAAACTGTGAGGGTAGTGCTGCTTACAGCATTTCTCATACAAGGTGTAATATGTAAAGGACAGACATCAGCAGCTGAGCAAGAGGAAGGGCTGTTTCTTACAGAAAGGACTGGTAGCTTTAGGAAGGGCTGGTGGATTTTTTTGGGGAGCTGCATCCTGTTCTAGCCCTGCCACAAACATGTTCTTGGATCTTTCACAAATTGTTCCTTATTGTCTGCAGGCTCCCATCTGTGAAATAGGCTTAATAAGGCTGAGGCGTCTTTGAAAAGAAAATGTCAGAGTCTGATTCTGTCCATTTGATAAAGGGAGGATCTGCATAGGAGGAGCCATAGGGACCCTTAGGTCCTGTGTGTTGATACCTTCAGTAAATAGGGAGCTAGATCTCTAAATATAAAGTTATCATAGAATACCAGATTGGAAGGGACCACAAGGATCATCTAGTCCAACCTCATTGTCATTACTACAAGATACCAAGTCAGTTCAGCTTTTCTTAAAAGTCTTAGAAACAGCTTTATCACTGACCTAAAGCCTCAACTGAATTAGGGGCAGAAAAACAGTAACTTACAGCAGGAGTAAGTGCTTGCAAGCTACAGCCTTAAAAGTTTAAAAAGCATCAACTCTCCATGAGAAATACCAGTTGCAGTTACTTGTTGGTCAGGATTCAATGAATCAGCGGCACAAGAGTTATTTTGCATAGTTTTGTTTCTTTTTATTCAGAGGTAGCCTGTCAAATTTCCACTTCGTCTGTAATTTAAAGGTAAATATTTTAAAATAATCATCTCATGAATTTAATTGGGCTTTGACCTGGTGATTTATAGAGGCAGCTGGGACCATTTCTGTCTGGGCGGTATTTTAAAAGTAATTCAAGACACAAAGGACACCTGGAGCTCAATGTGTGTTTATGGGAAGGATCTAGAGGCTGGTTCACAGTGGTTTAGATGAAAGACGTATGAATTAGAAACAAAGTGTGTTGCAAAATGAGGTGTTCAAAGGTATAACTGTTCTGGTGTGTTTATCTCCTAACAGCAGCTCACAGAATTGCTGAGGCTGGAAGGGACCTCTGGAAATCGTCTGGCGCAGTCCCACTGCGCAGGCAGAGTCAGAACAGGTTGAGCAATGCTGTGTCCAGCTGGGTTTTGAATATCTGGGTTTTGAATGTCTCTGCAGATGGAGACTCTGCAGCTTTTCTGGGCAACCCGTTTCAGTGTCTGACCACTGTCTCAGTAAAGAAGTCTTTTCTTGTGTTCAGATGGTTTGTAATCTGTGCCCATAGCTTCATTTTCCGTCAGTGGGTGCTATTGAGAACAGTCTGGCTCCTTCCTATCAATTCAGTATTGCTACATGCCTGCGGAAGGAGAGGTTGATAGTACTGCTTTCAGTATTTGAGTGCAAGTGCAGGTGTCTTGGGAGGACAGGCCATCTTAAAAGGAAAATTTTGTACCCTGTCTTGTATGAAGAATATTCTGAAATCAGTCATACAGTATGACTTCAAGATTACTGGCTTCTTGTTGACCTAGGAATGCACTTTCCAAAGAGGTTTGATTTTGTGCTCTAATCTTCAGGACATGCGCATCCAGATACATCTTCCCTCATAGCCCATAGGTGTGGCCCAAGCATTAAAGTCCCATTTCTGCCTGCTTATATAACGTGTATGAAGAGGGAGAGGTGGAGTTAAAAGTTAAGCTCGCAGCTGGCAGAGGACTGGCCTTTCTGGGTGTGGATTTGGGGATGTCAGCACGGCACAGATGCCGTGTTGCAAAATCACGTCTGCTGTCCGGTGGGAGATGGGCAGATTGATTGTCAAATGTTTCGGTCTGAAAATGAAAAAAATCTACACAGTTTTAACAAGCTGATGATTTGAACCACAGTTTGCATTTTTATGTGGCTCAACCAGCATTACCAGTGTCATTAGAAAGCAGCTGTTTTGGTCGTTAAAACAGGAAGGAAAAAAACCCCTCACTTTTGAGACCATATTCCTTGTTGCTGCAGTAGGCTGTATTTGGATAAGAGACAAGTCATATTTAGAGCAAACATGTTAATGTTACTTAAAGCTGATAAGGCATTCAGAAACAGGAAAAGTCAGTGATCCTTGTCTTTGGGCTCCCCCTTTGTTGTTTTTCTGCTCCCTGTTGTAGAAATGAAAGAGAAAACAGTCCTCAGCAGTGAGCTAGGATACTTCCCTGCCTCTCACTAGCATTTCTAGAGGGTATTGGTCACCTTGATGTAGGCATACGGGAAGAAATGAAATAATTGATTTCTTCAGGGTTCATTACCTGAAGGGCTTTTTAAGCACAAGCTGTTGCTGTCGGAGTCACAGATCAGGTGTGATTTCCCATTTGCTGGAATATACAGCAAATATCCAAACAGGCTCTCGCCTTTTTTTAGCTCACAAAAGCAAGGGAGTCCTTTGAAAGATCCTCATATTACCCAATCATCGCTTCCCCTCGCCCTGTACTGCATTATAATATTCTGACAGTGTAAATCCTCACATTTGCCTCCCTCCCTCCTTCCTCCAGCCGCTCGCCCTCCCCCTCCCCAGCCTGCTGCTATCGGATCTGTGATGATATGTGATCTCCTGGATACAATCACACACACACACACAAGTACCAGGCACCGCTGCTCAGCCAAGCAAAATGTCTTTCTCTTAGAAGTGGTGCTCATCACAGCTTTCAAATCCTTGACGATGTTGCCATGCTTTCCTTTCTGCCTTCTGCCTTTTGCTGTCTTTGTCTGCCTGCTTTTCTTACCCGTGGGTCATTTTTGCCCTGCTGTCTGTAGCTGTATGGACTACCACACCATAGATTGCCGGGATCAAGGACTCCCAAGTGTTCCTAATCCATTTCCATTGGATGTACGGAAACTTCTTATAGCTGATAACAACATTCAGGCGATACCAGCTGATTTCTTTATATTTTATGGAGATCTAGTCTATTTGGACTTCAGGAATAACTCCCTCACCTCTTTAGAAGAGGGCACTTTTAGCAGTTCTACCAAACTGGTGTATTTAGACTTAAGCTACAATAATCTAACACAGCTTGATGCTGGGACATTCAAATCAGCAGAAAAACTGATAAAACTGAGCCTTGGAAACAATAACCTGGTGGATGTGGATGAGGCTGCTTTTGAGAACCTGGAACAGCTCCAAGTGTTAGAATTGAATGACAATAACTTACAGAGCCTGAATGTGGCAGCCCTAGAAGCGCTTCCCTCCCTGCGGACTATACGCTTAGAGGGCAACCCTTGGGTCTGTGACTGTGACTTTGCCAATCTTTTCAGCTGGATTCAGGACAATGCGTCTAAGCTCCAGAAAGGTAAAGCTCGGGGGTGTACAGTGCAGTCCGGACGTTTCTCTGTGTGTCTTGGAGGGAAGGAGGGGTCTTGGTCAATTTGTCTGTGTGCTGCCTGCACTGACCCCAGCTGCGCTTTGGGCAAGCTGTAATTGCATGCTTTTGACAAGTTAGTCCATTAAAATGATGTTGGTGTCTTTTTAGCAGCAGGTCCTCTTCCCAGTTCAGAAATAAAATTTAGAAATTAAGCCCAAATAATTTTGATTTGTAGCCTAAACTTACACAGGCAGTGAAAGAGCCTTTTCAAATTAATTCAGCCCAGAGTTGGTTCTCTTCCAGGCTTCGTTTTCTCTCTGGTAAATGTATTTTCTACAATAAGCCCTTTGAGCAGCTAAATATTCTGTGCCAGCTCCTTAGAGACACTGATTTTTCTCTCATTTCCCTGATCAGCTATAAAGCTGCCTCAGAAGAGTTAAATCCCCATTTTAGACAACTGTGCATTTCCTTTCCTGGGAGTGTTTTATTGTGATGCTTTGTTTGAAACTCTCTTCAGTAGCTTGATTTTGGTTCTTCATTAAAATAGTACTGCTTCCAATATTGGGAATAAATTGAAATGGCCCTGGAACACCCCCAAAATGCAGGATATAATTCTGATCTTTGGAGCAGTAATTTTCAGAAAAGCGAGGAGAGGGGACTGCCGTGTATCCAGACTCTTGCGCCGCATTTCCCACCTGCCCCCAAAGCCTCCCTTAATCCTGCTTTAGCAGGAGATCATCTCGCAGTTGGTGCCTCCCAGCAAGCAACAGGGCATCAACTCACGCCACAGAGCCGTCCAGCTGCTCCCAGAAGCCAAACTGTATATTGGAGCGTAAAAACTTTGTGAGGGCTGCAGGGGGTATGCGAGTGTTACTCGACGTGGAGTCACCGGTGTCTGGGCTGTGTCTGAGCAAGAGATGGTGAGAGCTAAAAAGCTGGGGGAGAAGAGCCCAGGAGTAACAGATTCAGGTCAAGTAACTGTTTCTTTGAATCCGGACCAAAAAGGAGAAAAACACTGAATCTACAAGTTTGGAGGTCTCTTCTCCTCCTCCCTTAATCTTCAGAGTCTGTAGTCAGTCATTCGAGTTCTTCCTATGCTCATGACCTTGGGTAGCGCTTTTTAATATACTTATCTAGGTTGCCCTAAATACTCTTAGCTGTAAAGCAGCTGTTTTAAGGAAAAAGTAATTTGAGTAAAAACCGCTGAGTTTTTTTCTGCTGTCTGCCTCAGTGAAACTTGATTCTGTCTAAACCAAACCTGGACCTGTTCTCCCACCATCCCTGATACTTTAGCTGAAGTTTGCTCTATTTGAACCAAGTATTTGTCCATCTCTCTTGCTAAACTTTCCTTGTGCTTTCCATCTCTTTTAATAAACTTCTAGCTCTTTTCCTTTTATTCAGTCTGTTCAGTCTGTCCCAGGCCTTTTCTCTTCCACCCTGTCAGTGTTTTAAAGTTTATCCAAACTTATGTTTGGAAATCTCAAGTGACTGAGCTCTCCCATAGTATTGCCAGTGTTCCCCAATGTCTTGCAAGCTTTGAGGTGCTTCATCACAGCATTTTCTCTCATTCACAGTTGTGTTTCAGTTTATAAAAAATTATAGCTCATCTGGATCTTCCAAACTTTCTGGGAAGACAAGGAGGGAAGGAGCAAATATTCAAGTGGTTGGTTTTATCAGAGTTGTCTCCACAACATGGCCTAAGCAAATGATTTGCATTGCTCCCAGGAGCCAGTCTTTTGCTACCTTTGCAGCCAGTTGTATCAGTGAAATCTAGTGCGTGTATGCAGAAAAGTGTGTGAAGTCAGCTTTTTCACTGCTCGGTGTGAGCTGCTGCCACAACAATTCTGGTTGTTGTCTTTAATAAACTAGCAAAATATTATTCACAAAAGTGGGGGCAAAATTAAACCCCAAAAGGAGATATCATCTCAATGACCCTTTAAAACCATGTGGCCACAATTGAGAGCCTGTCAAAACAACTTTTGCGAAGTCAGTGTAAAACTAATTCTTAGAATTTTGACATGATTGGATTCTATATCCAGTTTTCCAGTTTTAATGATGTTGCAACATTACACCCATTAGGAACTAATCACAGTAGCATTACTTGTCTGGTTATACCTGTCCAAAACAGTGTTCCCCTGGCCTTTCCTGGGAGAGGTGAGAAGCAACTCACTGCAAGATTCAGCATTCGGACTCCCTGGCTTCCTCCTGGTACTGCTGTAAGGCTGGAGACAGAAGTATTAAGATAAGATGTGTAACCTGGGTGTGCTGAAAAGGGAAACAACGTGGAAGGGTGGATGACAGTAACTTGCACTCCTTCCTTTCAGGAAAAGTGCAAAGCACTGCAAGGAAATTAAAGCCTCTGTGCACTGCTATGTGTTTCATGCTGGCTGGGGGTGCTTCGTAGTGATTAGACAAGATGGGATATGACAAAGCAGAAGAGCAGCATGCTCCTGCCAGCCTGTGGATGGACTGGGATCCAGGCCTCCGTGCAGTCCCTCAGGATTCAGAATTGGTCACAAGAAATGGGAGATAAATGGCTGGGAGAAATACACTGATAGGTAGATTTAGGTTCTGGGCATTTATTTTGATTCCTTACTGTGGATGGCACTTGAAATAGCTTACTGTGCCCTGTCTGTGTCTGAGAGAAAACATTCAGACTGTTAACTGTTTGCTAAGCCCAGCCACTGCTCCACCTTTTCATTTTAGCACTGCTGAAAAATGGCATGTTAATCAAAGCCACCCTTGTTATTTGCAGAAGGAAAACCCAGATGATTGAAGAAATAAGTGTTTTCTGAATGTGAACCGAAATCTCAATAATTGATCCTGAGGCTTTCTACCTCTGTAATTAAGGCCTCTGGTCTGGACAAAAGCTGTACTTCAACTCATTAGTTTTGCAAAAGCCAGGTCCATTTTCTTTCTGGCATGCTACCAGAAATAGCTTGTGAAGTTATAACTTCTGCTGACCTGTCTGACTGTAGAGCCTCTGCCAGCTGAGCTGCCTGTGCTCAGCGAACTTGTCCCTTCACACACACACACAGCTGGGATTTGAATCATTTTACTGATCCCAGCATTTATTCATCTAACCTAAATTGTGAAATAAAGGCTTAATTTGTAAGTGAATACTCTCACACGCCTGATTTGTACACAGATGTATTAAAGAAACTGCACTAAAAGTTTCGTGATTAAATGCCACACTCTAAAGCAGCAAACATATTTTTATACTTGTAAAAAGATATTAAAACCAGCATTTCATCATACTCCAAAACCAAGCCACATTTTTTTCCTCTGATTTGGTTATTAATTTGTTAAAAACAGATTAGTGTGTATAGTGTGAAGTAGGTGAAGGAACCATAAAGATCAGTGGAATGGTAGTAAGTGGAGAATATACAACAGTTGTCCTTTTTCCTAGAGAAGGCAGAGCTCACTATGGGTCAAAATGGTTAAGTTATGAAACTTGTAAAGATTTCTGTAGAAGAACGCTTGGTTTTATATGTATTTGTTAAGCCTGAACAGCAGCATGGTGGCTAATTATTCATGTTAAAAGCTTCCCATTAGGAGGAGCCTTGAGATTAAGAATACTGGATTATTATTAGTTTAAGTAGAAGAGTTGTAGCAAGATCTCTGTCCCTTCAAATTTAGGTGTAAAAGCTTTCATGGAAGGTTTTATTCCATGGGGAGGGGATGCAAACTCTCAGAACAAGAAATGTCTTGAAAGAACAAAGGTCTAAGTTGGTCTTAAATGTATTATCCAAAGAATTCAAGGAAATCATATATCTGAGGTGTATGCTATTGTATTGGTGTATTCTATCTTCTGCTTGCCTACATTTGATCCATCTTCTTGAATTTTACAAAAAAGTGATGACAAGGCTGAGGTTCTCTAAAGTGAGAATCAAAGAAAGCAGTGGAGGAAGAAGAGAGTTTGTTTGAACTCTGGCAGAAGAAATTAAGAAAAAAAATTAATAAAAGCAAGAGAAGTACTGAATAAAGGGAAGGATGGTTATAGGTTAAGTAATTTCAGGACATAATGTTTCAAAATTTTGAATTCAGTGAAGTCTAAGGAGATTTGTCAATAATTTTTTTGAGATCAAGAGTCAACTTTGATTTATTTCATTTTCTGCTTTAATGGAAGCTGGAAATCCTACAGCAATACACTCAGTAGTTTCTAATATTTGGAAGGACTTTCTTCTGCTTTCAGAGCTTGTTGTGTATCACGCTTTATCTTGGCTAAAAATGCACTTTTCCTTTCTTGCCTCATCTCTTCACCTACTTTTTCTTGTAATACTGTTGGAAACTCAGGACTTACCCAGCAAAAGATTGTCACTGATGCAGATGACCTACAGAGCTACGGTTTATGAATGCTTCCATTTCAGTGTTTAAATACAAATAGCTTTGGAATAGATTTTGGGGGAAAGGTGCTGTTTAAAAGTAGTACATAGCACGGCAAAAGACATTTTTTTGAACCCCTCTGGGGATCTCATCTCGATGAAGGGGTTGGATTCAGAGAAAACGCATGTAACAAGTACAAGTAGTCTGCAGCGGTCGCATTCAAGTGTTTTGCAGAGATCTCTGTTGCTGATTTTTACTTTCTGTGAAGATGCTTTGGGCAGCTGTGCCTATGACCTTGTTTGCTAATGACTAATGCATTTTTAACATTACTTTTAATTAGAGTTTTAAGTATTCCTTGGAGTGTGACTGTAGTGTCTCCTTTCTGTCATCTTGCCCTTATTTTGCTTTTTACTTTGGTTTTTTTCCCAGTATCTTTGGAAAAAAAGTTCTTGGCAGGAATGTAAAGTTTCTGAGATTGCAAGAAATAGTTGATGTCTGTGCTTTTCGTGCTAGATGCAATGGTGTTTCCTCGACTTTTTATGTTTAATACAATACTCTATTGTAAGGCTGGAGACAGAAGTATGCTTGCAGCAAGCACGTCAGATGAGTAGGGCAGTAGTATTACGTCTGGAAATACAGCAAAAGAAAAAGATGGGGATACGTTTTCAGGGCCCAAGAAAAGAGCTTGGTTCTCCTGGCTGTGAGGTTTTCCTTTTTAATTCTGCAGAAGCTCAAGCACTTGCACTGCACAGCCTATACACATGGGAAACTGCAAGAAGGAAAAAGGAGTTGGCTGGTGGTTTTCCCACTATCCATTGCAAGAATGAAAAAAATTTCTATCCCCTATTACGACAGTATTAGAAAGACTCTTAACAATTTGATGAGAAGGTTTAGTCTTAGCGTTTTTATGGGTAGCCTGTGTATGCTGATATTTCCAGAAAGACTTGAAAAATTCATTCAGAATTGGGCAGTGACAGAATTACAAATAGATTTGTGCTGCCTGTGTGGTAAATAAAGGAAATAGATGCTGTGCAACTTTAATTTTAAACATTCAGAAGTGAGGATGGGTGCTCAGTGTTAGACCTCCCTGTTAGGATTGGGATCAGCTGCTACAGCCTCAGCACCCCATCCTCCTGGATGCCAACATTTCCCTTTACACCACTAAAAGCAGAACTGGTAAAAGAAGCCTGAAGAAGACAGAACTGAGTCCACTTGCAGAACTGGATCCTAAACTAAGGTAATCGCTGAGCTTTGCTGGAAGAAAGTTCATTAGTGGCAGCAAATCCCATGTTGCAACACAGAGACTGTAGCTAGGACCATGTTTTTGTCTTCATTTGGTCAAATGTTGCTCCACTTTGGAAAGTTGTGTGCACAAGACTACAAATTTTTAAGTTACTCAAAGGGGTTTATATTTGCAGTACTGATACAGGTGCTGTTTAGCTACTTTTAGGACTTCTGTATCAAGTAATTCCTCTATAGGGATGGTAAATTCTGGTAAAATGGCATATTTCCAGGTAAAGGCTGTCTATGCAGAAGAACAGGAGAGAAGGATGGCAGTGCAAGGAGGCAGGAAAAAAGCAAGAGCAGGTGACAGTGAGACTGTAGCAGCCTCCTTGAACAGGCAGTTCAGGCTGAATTCAGTACTAAAAGAAAGCAGTTACAAGATTCAGAAGTGAATCCATGTAGTGAGAAGAAAGGAATGATTTTCGTAAGCCTCTTTAGAAAGACTGTGCCATGAGGTGACCATCTCTTGCTTCTTGGATTCTTTCTATAACCCCATTTTAATCTAAGATCTATTACTAAACTTATTCTGTAAATAGAATATCTTCTTACTTTGTTGGTCCAGGCTGTTATAGTAGCCCTGGGGTCACTGAAAATGTTAAATATTATCTTCAAAAGAAAGCAATATAATGTCATGGCAGTACAGCTTTCATTTGACCTTCTAACCTAACTAAAAGCCAGTGAAACAACCGAGCATTTTGTAAATCCTCTTGACTTATCATTCTTTATCAGCACCTATTTATTCATCTGCTCTGTGGAGAAGGCTGCCTTAACTTCATGTACTAATATAGAACAGAGCAGGCTTCAGCTAAAAAGGACAGACTGTTCTGTCCATTGCAGCCATTCGGTTCCTCCCCGAGTATCCTGCACATGCTAGCACATCCCTAGTACAGAACATAATATCTGCTTTTTTGGAAAGGAATTAAAAGCCTTAAGACATTTCACACATTCAGCAGCTTTTAGTCTGTTCAAGCAGAAACTCCGGACAGGAATTAGATTCCCTAACAAGTGCATCAAATCTGCTTCTATATATATATACACACACACACACATAGATATATAATATGATATCCTAGTCATTTTCAGTGAAATGATCTGACTGCCACTGGCTTTTCACATTTTCTTCCATCTTAAGTTTTTTTTGGAGTACTTCCATCTTTCATGGATTTGAAGATGCGAGGACTGCATTTGCAGGTGCGAACATGTTATGTTAAACTTTACATGTAGGCATTGACATAAACTGTTAAGTACCCTCTGATGTTGATCTTTGAGAGTCTAGGATGCTTGGCTGTAAAAAGTTTTATTTAGAGACCTAAATCTAGGCTTCAGGGTTTTTTTAAGCCTTACTGTTCTGATAGCTTGAGGCCATTTCCAATGAAATTTCATCTCTTCAGAGGCAATGCCTCTCTCACTGCTTATTAATACATCTAATACGTTAGTGATGGTGTTTAAGTAGACTGAAGACAACTGCAGCTGGAGGCAAAATACCATGCAAGAAATAAAATGACATATTTAAACACTTTAAGTCTGTCAACTACATTCAGCAACATAAGAGCTAAATTCCCCCCAAAAGGGCAAATACCCTTTACTTTAAAAAAAAAAGAGGGGCATACTATAGTGCTCTTACATCCAGAAAAATATTTTAAGTCATAAACATTTAAGTGAGCTTCATGCACACATATTCATTACTATCTATAAAATAAATATATTTCCTATACATACCAGTGTATGTTTGAGTAGGCATCTTCATTATCTCATACTGTTGTACATTGCTGAATGTTAGGAAACTATTTCTCTTTGTACCTTTTTACTTGTGAACTCTACAGAGACCAAACAAGATTGAGGACTCTCTTTTTCTTTCTTTTTTCATTTTTTTTTTAACTCAGCACCTAAAATTATAGCTGGCAAATCTTGCTCTGAGTGTTAAGAGACCATAATATCAATGTAATAATGAATGGTGGAAGTTCTCCAGTAAAAGATACAGTTAGCATAGGTATTAGAAATAAACAAAGACAGAAATACACAGGGAGTCCTGTAAAATAGTCGAGTAGACCTGCAGTAATTGATGCCTCTTGCTGCTTGTCTTTAGGTGGAGGAATATAAAATGAGATTCACATTGTAAGATCTCATCAGCCAACATTTCTAGGGAAACCCATGTCAGATCCCAGAGCAGGTGATTTCAGTGCACTCGATGGGCCAGCCCAGAGACTGTCCAAAAATTCCTGATCAAACAGTACCTAGGAGAAACATGGTTGAATTAGGACTACAAACACCAGCAGAATGCTGATGAAATTTGGTATCTGTGTTTTTTGTGGGTTTTTTGAGATAGGAAGATTAGTACAGTTTTAACTTGAAGCATTACAGCTTTGTAAGTTTGTTTTCACTAATTTACAAGGAAATAATTAATTATTTGTATAAAGGCTGGTTTCAGCCTGTATCCATTTTCTAAAAGCCTCATTTTTACAGGGGAAGTATTTAAGCCTCTGACTCTGCAGGACAAGTCACCCTGTGCGTGGTCCTTTACAGAAACAAATACAAAGGGTTTATTAGGATCTGGCTGCAGCCTAATGGCCTGCAATTTATTGACAAGGTTTCAGTGCTAGACTTCTGTGGAGCTATAATCCTCTAATGGTAAGGCATCTCAAAGTCACAGTGTTCTAAACCTATTAGGGAATTTCACTGAAATAAGGGGCCCTCCTGCATCACTTCTTTATAAACACACATATCCCTTTTTTCTTTTTAAAAACATGCCTCTCCTTTTAACATTATCCTTGTAGACTACCAGCATTTTCACACTGCCTGTGTTGCTTAGACTGTCTGTTCCTCAGGGTACAGACCCATATTTTAATCTCATTTTATTTTTCAGCATTAAGAGACAAGCCTATATAGAATCTAGCACCTGTCCCTTGACTGGGACTTCAAAGCATTCTCTTTTTAAAAGCAAACACTACATTGCAGCTTGCCAGCGGAGTGCATCCTGCTTCCTCAGATGGCATAGCAGGAAGATACAAAGTGTGTGACACTGTCCTTGGGACAGCTGGAGTTATTACAGCTAATGTGATGGTGCTGACCAAAATAACATAAGCTATATATTTATAACACACTCACATTTGTTATTTCATTTACAGGTTTGCTTGGTATGAAGAAGCAACTCTTTGAACATGTTGTGAAAGCAATTAGATAAATATAACTATCATCAAAGAGCTTCTTGCTGCAGCCAGGCATTAGATATCAAACTTCTTTGAGGTACCCTTTATAAGTAAAAAACAAAATTTAAAAAGACCCAAAGCAAACCATTCGAGTGGGTGAAGTGTGTGAAAGTAGAGCACTAAATGGCATTCTCCTGTCCTGTCTGGTGTGTGGGAAGAGGTAATTTGATTGAGAGGAAAAAACCCACACCTTATAATTAATATTGATCATTTCATAGATGCCATTCTTTTGCTCATTGCTCCTGCAGAGGGATGGCTTCCTGCCTGAGCAAAGAGCAAAACTGGATCTATTGAATGTGTGTGAATGTAGTGGGTCAGGTGGAGTACAGAACATCAGCTCTCCATACCCACTGGATTCTCATGTCATAAAGACAACCTACTTTTAAATAGTGTAAAGAAAGTAACACATTGCTATGGAAGGAAGCAGAAGAAATGGTACTGTTCACATGTTACCTTAAGCAGTTGTGCATGGGACTTTCAGGTGATGATGTGTTCAGGTAAGCAGTTAGAAGCTCTGGTGCAACAACCACTGAGGAGAAATTCCTTGTGCCACCAGAGCTGCTAGTCTCATTGCTGTTACAAATGAACATTCTGTTCCAAATTCTCTTTGGAGTAGGAAAAAAAAAAGCTTCTGTAAACTGTATTGGGTTTTAAAATAGTGTCACGACACAGCAAAGAAAAACATTCAGTGAACAGGACGAACTGATAAATGTTCCTCTCTCTCACTGGCATTTATTTCCATCAAGCTCTGCAGTCCTTCTAGGTTGCTCCCAGCACAACTTTAGCCGACTCTTGTGTGTGGATATTAGAGGTTGGTTCATTCCTGTCTTGCTGAAAAGACAAGGTCTTTGTGCACCTTTCCATACAGAGGGGTGGCTGAAGCTATAGGTGGGAGCTAGCAAGGCCTCTGCACTGGTCCCTGGTTTATGATGCTGTATTTTGCCCGTTGGCATCTATTACTCTCAATTACTAAGAATTCTGGAAAAACTTGAGGCTAAACTAACACAATGTAGCGTCATAGTGTAAAGCAAGGAGTAAATTCCCATCTAATCTATTTGATTTGAGATCATGACCTAGATTCCAGTACCCATGGCTACATGGAGACGAGCTTTTTTGTTTCTCATTATTGTATAATCAGACTCAAAATCATTACAGTACACTGATTCTCATAGCAAGAAATACCCTCTAAGTGACTTAGTGTGTTGCAGATTCTTTTCTGTTTGTATGCTGTGTGTTGTGGTGTTAGGTGCAAGCATCTGGGAAATGGGAATAGCACTCAGGCTACAGGCTCAGTTCTGATCCATGGCAAAGCTACTATTGGTAATGGTAGGAAGTGGGCTCTTATTCTTCCATCTCTATGATCTTGGGCAAATGCTACCATGCAAAGTTCTTTCTAGAAGCAAGGGCTGCAGTATATAGAACTGCTTAGAACAATAGTTTTCTTCTGGAGTCTTTTTGGCTCTGTCTCTTTAATATATTCTTTTTTCTATGTCCTTCCTTATGGAAGCTGAGATCTGATACTCCAGCTCAAGACCATTCCAGCACAGAGGTAATTTTAAAAGCTGGTGGGTGAGATCACCAGAGAATTTCTCTTGCAGTTGGTCAGAAATAGAAGAAGTGGAGTTGTTTATGGTCACCTGTGCACTCTTTCTTTAGACAGGCTGTGAGCATTGCTCAGCTGGTATGAAAACAGCAATTCTCATGAGGTCTCAACAGCTGTTATGGTGGGTTATTTTAGAGAAATACAGCTGTGTAGGAACTTGAGTTTTCGTGAGCTTGTTACAAGTGAATTTGTTTAGGTGCCATATTCACTTGGGCCAGTCTTTTCTGCCTAAATACTGTGATGATCTTTTCATATTAGCAAGGAACTTCCTCTTCAAATGAATTTGCAGTATGTTACATTCATTTTCTTGCTGCTCCTACACAGCAGCAGTAACTACTTTGATTACTGTTAACATCATGTTGATTTATTAAACTGTTTGACTTTAAAATCTGACTAGAAAAATACAGGTTTTGGAATCCCAGCCTATGACTTCTCATTCCTCCCTTAATTCTCATGGTTTTCTGTAGGGGAGGATATCCATTTGTGTCCCCTTTTCCTTGTTGCTCCCATTAACCCTTGGAATTGCTATTCCCAAGTCCTGATGGAGAGAAGATACGGACTCTGAACAACTCACTACTTTCAGTAGAAAGCTTTGTACAGAGAGCTCTCTCACGAGCTATACAGTGCAGTAGTACTTCCTATAGCCAACCGTGCAGTCACAGGCACACTCAAGTACTCCAGTATTTCAGCTTGTATACGAGACTTGATTTTATGAATACTGCTGGTTCCACATTTCCAAATGTCTTGAAGGATGCTTGAAACCATGTGGCTCCTTTACGTTCTGGGCCAGTGATATAGACAGGAGGCTTCAAAGATCTGCAAGGCAAGTTGCCTCACCATCTGGTATACATTCAGCACACTCCAGACTCGGAGAAAAAATGTAGCGTGCATTCAGGTGGCAGCTTGCCTAGAGGAAACCGTTCAGCCTTGGGCATGCTGACTGTTGTCCTGTTCTGCTGGCAGCTTTCATTATGTTGTCAGTGAGAGGAGCATGAGAAAGAGGGAAGACGACAGAATTTTAGGCAAATATGACAGACACATGATGGCTTTTAGGGATCAAAATTTAGTACTATCATCATTACAAGGTCAAGTCAGGGTGATAATTGGATCCGTAGTAAACTCTCTCTCAAATCAATGTAACAGCTGGGCTGGATCCAGCTTAACCAGTCAGGTTTGCACCAGTAACTCTAGGAGTCTGGGTCAGATAGTAAAACACTGTACATTGTAGCTATTCAGCCACAAATGGGATTCATAAAAGCAGAGGAAATCTTACTGTCACGCACTCCTCATTTAAAATGGCATAACGCTTATATGGTAGAGCTGTATGATGGAAATATCCCATAGACTGTGTGCACACAGCAATGTAGTCAAAAACTGTGAGTAAATTCCGTGATCATTAGCAGACAAAAAGCATATAAAGTAAACAAGCAGCAGTTCTCATGTCATTAATGCATAGTTCTTGTATTTCCTCTTTACGTTCATATCCTTAATAGCAAGATAAAAGCTATCTTGCCAACAGCCATACAGATGCAATTCACTTCATTTTTTCTTCCATTCTAGCCCTGTTAACATACTCTCCTGACTTTCCCTCGTTATGAATGCAGAGGGAGTTGGGCGTATGCAGTGAACTGTATGCTTTTACTGTCCAGTATCAAACCATATTCTCACTGGTTTTTAAATTTGGATATTTTTTTGCTTTCGCTCTGCAGAATGCAGCTTTAGGCATTCTTCAGTAATGCATAGAGGAATTATAACTGCTGGTCTGCATGTCCTTATGGCAGTCAGGGAGAAAAGGTGAATGCAGCTTGTAGGCAAACAAGTTTCCATTAAATCTAAGCTGTTTTTTTGACCAGAAGAAAAAGACAGCTGTAGCTTTGGAACTACACGGGGACAAAGTAGTGTGGAAGGAACTTCAGTATCCCTGTTACCCTTGTTTGGAGTCAGAATTTGTGTTCAGATGGAGCAGCTGGGAAGTGCTTCCAGCTCTCCAAATTTAGATGCATCCAGGGTTCAACATTCTCTCTTTTTAACATCCTCAAAATTATGCTTCTAGGTCATACCTGAACTCCTGGAAGACTGGGGGTGAAATAATTTAATTTCCAGGAGCCACTCAAGGGGGTTAAGTCATGGCTTTTGGATAGCGACAGATTTTGTTCCATTTTTTGCCTAATTTTTTTTTTTTTTACAAATTCATAATGCTTTTCTTCAGCCACTCAATCTCTGACTGGAGCAAGAGAAGGGTTCATCAATATCCTGCTGATTTGTTTCCCTTTCCTCTTCTTTGCAGGTCTCCATGAAATCCAGTGCTCCCTGCCTGTAGAAAATAGAAGAATCTTTCTGAACGAATTATCTGAGGTCAGCTTTAGTGAATGCAAATTTAGTTTGTCATTGACGGACCTTTTTATCATCATCTTCTCTGGAGTCGCAGTCTCCATTGCTGCTATTCTATCAAGCTTCTTCTTAGCAACTCTAGTACACTGCTTCCAAAGATGTGCTCCCAGTAAAGATGACGATGATGATGAAGACGACAGTGAGGACTGAACGTAGTCTATACATTTAAGTTTCTTTGGTTCATAAGTTACTAGATCATCAGCCAAAGTCTAGGAAGAAAACAAGTAGATTTAAAGCTTTAAACATGACTTAAATGAAATCACAGTGTGTAAAGATCCCTTCTAAGTTCATTGTGGTCTCAGGTAGGAATTGCAGTTTGCATCTGAGACTGTTAGCTTTGCTTATATATGCAATGAGACCGGGTTAATTTCTATGATCCTTAATCAAACACCGCATTTAAATTTTAAGATTGGAAGAAAAAGGGCAAAAGGCAAAAAAAGGTTCCAGTGTTTTAAAAGTCTAATTCATAGCTTCCAGATTGTCCTTCTGATGAGATGCAGGTTCCTGTAAGTGCTTTTTCTAAATGTGCTTTGAAAACAACAGGCTACATGGAGGCATTTCAGCTGAAAAGTACAGCAGCCATTTACAATAGTATCCTTCCTAGGTCTAAACAGTGGGCAATGCTGTTAAGCTCACACGAGTTTAAAAGTAACCAGATACAATTAAAATTATTCCTAGAATTGTAGAAAGCATTATGGGAAGGTTGGCATTTTCTCTCTACAAATGTTCTCTGTAGACATTCATCCTCCATTTAATGACAGCAGTTGCAGGCATCATTCAGCCAAAAAAACTTTTTCTATAAGCAGATATGATTCTAGGTCTGAGTCATCCACTGCAGCTGCCTGGCACCTCTTTGGTCATGGCACAAATACTAAATATAACGTTCTTTTGCATTTTTAGATGCAATGAAGTAAAGGATTTCCCTTCCCTGTAATGCTAGGCACAAGTAACTGTTGCGGTATCCAGTCCATGTAGTTATTTTAAAACACGAAGGGCTATATTCTGCTCCTGATTATACTAGAGTAACACAACTGAAGTGAACACCACAATCCAAATTGGCAACTGTATAAACAAGAGTGGAATCTGGTCCAAGAAGTTTCTGACTGTATTACAGATTTGTCACAACTTGAGCTCTTCTATAATAACGGTAGATATTTTTGTTAAAATTAAAAAAGACATTTATTACAAGAGATTTTTGGAATAGTGCTGGACAGCTTTTTAGGATAAGTATATTTTTAAAACATTTATAATGGAAATATTTTTTTAAAGCTCTGTGTATTTAAAGTATTATCTACAGTAGCTGTGAGGGCTTAAAGTAATGAATGACGGTAATAAACAATCTAAAGACTGTATGCTATTATAAAATAATTAGATCTGATAAAAAGTAGCATCTATTTAACCTACTGTAAATGCTATTATTTCTTAAAAAAAACCACTTTTTGGTTAAAATTGCCTTGCTCTGTTAATGTGAATGGTCTTTTATGGACAGTGAGTTCCAAATCTCTGTTTATTGTGCTAATTGTTCAGGCAGACAGGAGTGAGTTGTGCTGTGTGTTATGCGGCACCACCCTCCAGCAGGTCGGGTACAAGAGAGACTCAACACTCCAGGCTGTTGTCCCCGTCTAACAGGGTTCAGTTCAAAGACCTTCAGCAAATCACTCCCTGTCTCTGCCTCAGTTTCACTACCTAGAAAATGAAGACCATAATAACTATTCATCTTTTTCAAGTGCTTTGAGATGTCCAATCGGGGGCCACTATATTTGAGCTATGTATATGATTGTGTATGTTAGGCTGAAGCAGATGTTACGCAGTCAGTCTGACCTGGTCTCCTATCAGTGTGACTTCACCGACATCAGCGGAGTTACTCCATCAGCTCACAGAGTTTGCAGTGGAGTTTGCACCATGCTGAGGTCAAAACCAGGACAAGAGTGTTTATTTCTGTTAGCTCTACAGCTTATTCAATGCGACTTAATGCTACCATTGTTAAGGTTATTATTTCTGAAAACACATTGAAACAGAATTAAGTAGGACAGTGAGAGGATATTCTGTATCAATACTGTCTGATTCTATTCTGATTCTTTCAAGAAAAATGAAATGACATGATTTTCACTGTGTAGTGCCATGATTATAAATAACACAAATATATTTATAATTTCAACATGGGCTTTCATGTTTATTTGTATGTGGGTATCAAAAAAGAAGAAAAACATGCCTGATTCTCTCATCATTTATACGTGGGGTTTCGCAGTATGGCTGGGAATATACAACTTGTTGCCAGGTGCAGTTCATGAAGTACACTCCCTTTGCAACAAATACGGATACATTATCAACAGTTTTATATTTAGAGCTGTGCAAATTGTTCAGTCATGGAACAAGAAACTGGGTCACACTTTTTTTTGTCTGCAAGCTTTATTATGGACTCAGAACTTGCAGCCAGTTAACAGAATGACTTTTCCTACCGAACTTTTCAGGGACACATCAGTAAATGTTTCGGTAAATGTCTACCCTTCCTTTGGTAACAAATTTATGGTTTTGTTTCGTTGTCCTGTAAGGCTGAGTAATTTTGCAGAGGTCGCATCTCAAACTCGACTGTTTTGACTGGGTTCTGCTCTTACTTGCAGGTTCATCCTACCATGGTGCCTCAAAAGGAAGAAGTAGATTTGTTTGTAGTTTGTAACATTTTGTTCAACCCAACATAAAGCCCTGAAAACATTGGTTATATTTGGAGCTTAGCACCCCTCAGAACAGCAAGGAACAGACCAAGCTGACACCCACGTAATCCAGTGCAAGCTGAAGAGCAAGGCTTAGTAAAGCTTTCTTTATGAAGCTGCCATTCTGGATACTCCATCACATCAAAGTGATTTTGCAAAGTATGTTATTTTTCTAGATAAGAAACTTTAATGATGTTTTCCACTACTAAGTAACATGTATTTCATAAGTATTGAACTCATCCAGTTAGTAATATTTATTCATTGTAAGTATCAGCAGTTCCCTACTGTTATTACTGATTTTACGTAATTCTAATTGCTAGTAAATGAGGCAGAACTTGGATTTCAGTCCTACTGGGATTTTTCTTATTTTATGTGATCTTTGGTGGAAAACATTCTCCTGTTATAACATTGGTGACCATAATGATCCTCTGCAAAACTTTGAGAGCAGATTTCATCATGAGTAGAAAGTGGCCTGAAAGGCTGCATTATTATTGCAGTTTTACCTCCGCAAAGGTGCTAATGTGGAGGTAATCCCTTCTCCAGCTTTGTGGATGTGAGGAGTGTTCCTGTGTGAGGATGCTTCTGTGGGTGGGATCTGGTGAGCACACATTCCCTGCTCAAACTGCGGTGCTTCTGATAAAGATGAGTGAAGTTACAGTGGTGCCAAGTGTAAAGGCTGTATTGCTCCCTGTGCAGTACTTCACTAGCTCAAGAATTTTGTCCTCATTTACAATTTTCCTTCTAAAGTGGCTTTACTTTAATAGTGGTATCTCTCACTGTCAGAAATGGGCAGACATTTTACCTGCTTCAAGGGGAAGGAAAGATACTGTGCGTGACCCAAATAAAATGTCGCAGGCTCTAAGAGCCGGGAAGCAGCTGTCACATTGCCTGCAGATACGTGTCCTTGATGAAATGCTGGATCTTGGCATGTGTGGGGATCCAAAAAATGTGCGAGAAAGCAAATCTGCATGATGTAATTGAGACAGAGTCTGACTTTTCAGTAGTTTTAAAAAACCCTCTAATCTACTGAATATTAAAGTAAGGATCACCTGAAGTGACTGTCCAAATATAACATTTCATCCCCAGTCAGTCAACATCTTTTTGAGGCAGCTTCAGTCCTGCTGTGACTCTTACTCAGATGTGAATATTAATGGATTATTTTTTAGAGCAGCTTAAAAATGCATTGGGAAAGTACCTTGAAGGGATGGTTCTGGAAGCTCACAAGGAGGAGTATACTGCTTGCCTCGGACGTACAGTAGAGTGTGAACCATTGTACACTGACAGATAAAGTTTAGTCTGACATACTTAGAGATGACCAAAAATGGTCTCACCTTTTGGCTGTGGGAAGAACTGTGTGCTACCACCTATATATGCGGATATAGAGTGTGCGCACTTGTGTGGTTGGGAGGTGTGTGTGTCTAACAGTACTAGAGCCTGCTGTAACTATCACCCCTGTAGACAGCCTCAGTGGAGCAGCTGAAGCCTGATGTGGATGCTGAGCCTGAGACAGAACTTCATCCCTAGTGGAGGTGCCTCTGTGCTGGCTTTCAAACCCACGGGAGCAACTCTGTACAGGACCCTTTACTGATTCAGCATATGCTGCCCACCTGCTACGTGAGTAAGTTACTTCAGTTTCCAGGGCTGCTAACTGGCACATTTCTAAGTTCAGCTCATGTCCCCCAAAATAAAGGAGCAGGGGTTCTGATAGCCTCCGAATGTGACTGTTGCTCTCGGAGAAAGTTATCGTTTGTTGGTGTAACCTGTTCTGCTGGCCTCTAGTGGCAACTGAGATACTTCACTGTGGAGGTAAGTCAGTGTGATTCACTGTGGTGGAGGTGATGTTGAAATGCTGAATCCTTGCTCACTCTTTCCAAAAAGAAACCAAAAATATACATTAGGAAATTAAACTTCTTAGAGAGTAAGATCCACCATGGACTCTGAATGCCAAGCAGCCTGTAATAGGCATGGGCCACCATAAACATTTATTCCATGTTTTATCTGTTAACATTAGAGCAATACAACCTTGTCATAGAATTGTAGAAAAGAGCTATGGAAGAGCCTCAAACACATAATCTAATGATAGCTGATGCTTTGTAATAAAAATACTTGATTTCTAATCAGATTCCTACTCTCATCTTGTCATCATCTTCCCTATTGTATCTCAGTTTCTGTATCTTCGAATCTTGACTGTATCTAGAACAACATCTCTGCATGGTACAGCAATACAAATTGGCAATAGCAATAACCAACCAGCAGACTAGGAAGAACACAGGGGTTTTTATGCTGACCAAACATCCATCTATGATTGTAAAGTTAGCTGGGAAAAAACTATTTCTTTTTAAGCTGACAGAGAGCAACAGGAGACCTGCTGTTGCAAAGCAGAATGCCTGAATTATGATGTGTCTCCAGTTCCCATCAGTTCTCACACCCCACCCAGAGCTCCAAGAAACCATGTGAAATTGTGTAACTTTGGGTTAGCAGCACATAATGTGCTTTTTTTGGTGGATGTCAAAAAACATAGGAGTAAACACTTCACAGCAGGCTTCTACTGTTAGTTTTGTGGGAAGTGAAAAGATTGCAGGGGAGTGAGCAGCAAATGAGCGAGGCAGTTTGGGCCAGAGTTGTTCGGTCGAGTGGAGTTTGCTTCAAAGGAGCATTGTTTTGATTCAGAGCTGCTTTTTCACCAATTTCCGTAAGCAGTGGTGAGGCTTTACACCAGTTCACACTCACGTATGATGTAGTACAGTATCTCAAGCAGAAATCGTTGTCAGTTGAATTTCTAAAGTTACTGCTCCCAGCCAAACCACCATTTGTTTATCTAAAAGCTTTCATTTGAATCTGAAATGTGATATGTCGCTTACTAGTGATAAAAATCTCTTCTCAACTCAGAGCTAAGAAAGCCAAAAATGCCCATCTAGACACTGGTGCTTCAGTTGTTTCTGTATATGAGGTCATTCTTGCAAGCTGACATCACTGCAATATAAGCAATTGGCTTTTGACACTTCCTTTTTTTTTTCTCTTGGTCATGCTACTCACCAAGAGCTAAGCAAAATACAAGATATGGGTTTTGTACACCACCTTATGAACTCCACTTAGCTGGAAGAATGAGCAAAAAAGAGCTGAGAATTGAGCAAGAAAGCCAGGTTTGTGACCTTCGCTTAAAATCTGAATGTTATACGGTCCAGCTAACTGACATTCCAAGGCATAGCTTGGTGGTGTTGAGTGGGGGGGTTGCTCTTTAATTAGGCCAAGTGTTGGAAGACTTAGCATTACAAATAATGTTTGAAATGGTATTTAACAGGGAATGAAATGAGTGTGAATGTATTCAACAGACAATTCTAGTCTATTGATGCCCTCCAGTTTTTCTTAAATTGTGAAACTGTTGCTCTCTTCAGAGTAGATTAGGTTTGCAGTCTGCAGTGGGTTAAAGTATTACTCTTTATCCTTTGAAGATCTGGCTTCAAATGTGAATTTGGGTCACAGGAGGAAATGACCAGAATAAATCCCTTAAGGTCGTTTTGGTCAGTTGGACAAATGCGTAGAGATGCCCTTATTAACAATATGAACTCTATACTTGATGGGAAGACCCTTCCTTGAACTCCGGAAGATTCCATTCAAATATGGCATCTGGCATTTTTAAAAACACAAGGCTAACCAGAGAGGTGACAGATGTATTTTGAACACCATGAGAAAGGAAACTGAGGCTTGTTTAGATTAACCGGTATTTTCATAGTTGACCACTATTTTTGAGTTAGTTACTGTGTTGAGTACTTACCATAATTTTAACATGGTGACGCTAAAGCCTATATAGTGTGAAATATTGCCTATAAACTAGCACTAGTTATGGGTTTAGAGCTGCAGCATCCTAACTAGTAACCTGAAACGTCTGCCTTTCAATGCTGATTCACTGTGCAGATCCTTGCTTTGTTCAGTTGCCTTGTGATTGTATTAATTAAAAAAACCACAAACAAAAAAGCCAACCTACTTTGCATCTTCCACAAACAGAACAAGGAAACTTTCTGGAAGTGGATTCACTGCATTCTTCCTGTGGCAAGTCCTACTTGTCATTTTATTTACTGACCTCAGATAAGAGTTTGGTAAAAAATGAAAGGGCAGTGATATATAAATCTTTTCTCGAAATACCTCATCATAGAGTAACTTGAGGTTGGAAATTCCCAAAATCCAATCGTAAATGGTGTTTCCAGGAGTGGTATAATGTTGTGACTGCAAAGTTAGACATGTTGCCTGCAGCTTCAGAAAAAAAATCTTTAAAACAAGAATTGGAAGAAAGAGCTCCTTTAGAGATTCTTCAGTCTAGAGTGGCTTTTTTATCAACCAAATTAAAATAAACCCTGCAATGTAGAATTTTAAATGAAAGCAGAAATTATTCTAACCGTAAGCTCCTGAACATTAAACTATATGGCAGGTAAATTACTAGAGATTTAACATAGTCTAGTTTGTATTACTCCCCGAGGGAGCAGAAGTCATTAGGCTGAGAAGTTTGTATTGTTTTCAGAGGAAAGTATTTCACACAGACTGATTTCTTCAGTACTGACGTGTGGGAGGTGGATTATCCACCACTGAGTAGTGTGGGTTTTGTGAGACTCTGCAAGTGCACCAAAGACAGTAACTGCTTTCTGATTAACCTGAAGTGTGTTTTGACAAAAATAATTGTGGGTTTAGGTTGGCCTTGATTCTAATTTCACTACTAAATTGTTATATTTGGGACCCAGTCCTATCTGTTAAAGTCTGGTAGGGCTGCATTAACTTTACTACTGCATTATGCTGATTCACCTAATGAAGGTACAGCCTGGGCAATTGAAACTCTGCAGTCGTGTATATTTGTGTGTTTATTCTGTATAGTTTCATACAAAAAGGAAAAAAAATAACTTTGTGTAGACCTGTTGTAGTAGTGATCTGCCTGTATGTTAGTGACCTGAGTGTGTGGTTTCTGCATGGGAGGGTTAATGCTAATTTTATTTAGGGTTATAGGTGGCATTAGTTGGAGATTGCAGACATTCTGTGCAGAGAGAGGCCATGTAGGTTTGCCAGATTCTTTCTGGATTCAATGGATCTGAATTCAGAATTCTCTCTGCTCTGTGAGAGGAGGATCTGACCCTGCTCACCAAAACTTGACCACAGTCTAGTGTAGCTCAGGCAGCAATGGAGAAGTTGTCGTTCTAAGCGCATTCCCTCGATCTGATAATCACTCCACATCTATGTCCTAGTTTGATGATGGATTTATAATGAATGTCTTTAACCTCAGCCTAGCCCAGCCATCTGCTCTGTGAAGCAATCTGGCACTTCAAAGCCAGTTTTTGCTTCAAGGTGTCTCCTTGCAGTCTTACAGAACAAATAGTGAGTCATCCCCTCCCACCAGAATGAAGCAGGATTGTAACCCAGCTTGGTGGGGATGCCCAGTAGGAAAGACGGGTTGTGGAGAGCACCATGGTCACATACAGTAATAACCTTTGCACTGAGGGAAATAAGGGCTTGTCAAAGGAACTGGTATAGGGATACGTATGTCCTCAGCAGGGGCTGTAAAAGAAGCTGGAGTGGTGACTGTTAGTCAGGCTTGTGCAGGGTTATTTGTAGGATGTCCTTGGTTGTACAGTTACACAGAGACACACAGACTTTTTTTGATGAGCCTTCTTAAAATACAGGGGCCAGAGAAATTGGGTAGATGCTTCTTATTTTGTTGCATCCCTCTTACTGCAGACCTCAGAGCTTTGTATTATTGAACATAGGCACCAAACTTTAGCATTATTGCTTCTCAGAAGAATCACAGAGAGATGATACACTGGTATCTTGAGGGATCTGTTAGGTATGGGAATGTTTAACTGCTTTGGTGTATGAAGGGAGGGATTTCTTGCACATAGGATTGATATCTGATTAAAACAAAAATCAGAGATAATTGCTTTCTCTCCACTCGGCTGTTGGAGAAGTATCTCTGCCATGCTGGTTTAATTTATTACTTCTCCAAATGTTGTATCAAATGATAGGAATGTTAGACTGATTGCTTGGTTTTGTTTTGGGTTTAGATGATCTTTGATTTAAAAGATATATGTGGAAAGATTTTAAGATAGAAAGTCATTACTGCTACCTCATTTTCAGCCCTGCAGCATCACTGGGTGCAGTTTGTATGCAGTATACGTGTGAGGTAGCACACTTTGGCACAGTGTTGCATATGGTGCTTTGCATACCCCTTTCACTATGTTATGTGCACAGAAACTGAGGCGTAGCATAGTTTCTGTGTAAAATCTATGGCCACACAGGGAATGGCTTCCAGAGCTGGATTTCAACAGAAGATAATAGATTTCAACTTTACCTATTGTTTTATCACTTTGAGTCTTTGAGATCCTGATCTAAATCACATGGCTGCTGAAGAGAAGACTTTCCACTGACCCACTGCTGTATAGGCTTTTAGCAAAAGTATAAGCTTTACTTTTATTTGGATTCTTCCAAGGACATATGGCCTATATATTTATTTAAGGAAAGCTTGCCATTCAGTTAGTTGCCTGTCTGTCCATCCATACAGGCAACAGGGGAAACCCAGTGCTTATTCTACTTCTCCAAGCCTTCCTTTGCAGGTCCTGATGAACTTTTCTCCTTGCTTCCTTCATATCTATATCACCATAGATCCCTGAGACTTTATTCTTAAACTTTTATGGCAACTGTCCCTTTTTCTGTTTAGCAAGATGGCTCAAAAAGGGAAAGCTCCAGTGAGGGCACTCATTTCATTAATGGAAGTAAATTTGGGGTTATAAAACTTCTCTCCACCTGCCTACTATTAAACTAAACTTTTATTAAGTCTCCAGGATTTTGGTCTGTCTTCTATTGCAATGCTAGAAAATTAGGGACGTCCAATCTTAAATGGAAAAGTATAAGAAGCTTTGTCTCATAAAGTGACATGTAAGACTTATCTGTCTTTTTCCCCATGTTCTTTACCAGATGATTCCCCCTGCTGCCACCTTCAAATGAAGTGATTTTAAATGGATGGGATATTAAAGCTTTAAGATAGGGTTTTAAAATAAATTAAATGCTATCAGCACTGTAATAGTAACAGCTGTTGTGTCTGCCAGCTGGACGGTTGACTTAATCACTTGGTCAAATCCCACTTTCCACAGTCCTGCGCTTGTCTTCTCTACCTTCTGCCCTTTCACCAGAACCACAGCACAAACTCAACAGAGGAATGAATGCTTCCCTGTGGTCCACAGCTGGCTCTGTCGGAGCCATGGAGGGAGAAATCTTTCTCCGAATTGTCAGCACAGCATGCACTGTGCAGCCAAGTTTGCCTTCTGAAGTCCCAAAACAGGAAGGAAAAAGAACTCAGACTTAAACCTGAGGACAGGCTTTTGTTTCCCTATGTGCCGGGTACAGGCAGGGGGGACATTGCAGTACTTCACCAGGTATACTTTACAAAGCAGGCTTTCTGGAATCTGCTTTTGTAGATGCTGAAAAAGTAGCTCTGAAGGCAGAAGTCCCGTCTTCTGAACCTGCTGCTTGTAGGGCTGTTTTTCAGAAAGAAGGAACTTCTGTATTGAGTTTGAGATTGAATATTAACTATGCCAAATATATTTCACTTTGAAACAAAAGAACTTCTTGGTGCTGGGTTTTAGGCTAGCACTGTCACTCAAAGTGTTTCCAGGTACCAGCCAGTTCACTTCCAACTGAGTCATTTTGGAAAACAGCTTGTGGTTTCAAAATGTCAGATTTCTTTTCAACTTTGACCTAAGCCTATATAAAGTTTAGCAAAAGAGTTCAATATTCTTTCTTTTGAGATGAAACCGAAGTTTTTGATTGACAAAAAGTAAATTTTTAATTGTATCCTACTTAGTTAAAAGACCCATTAGAAGAAAATTATCATTTTTAGCGAAACTAAAAACACCGTTTCTCCGATTTGTGCATCAGCTGCCAAATCAAGGAATGGATTATTTATTCAGGTCTGGGTTCTCGCTCGCAGCAGTGCAGCTAACTTAGTGAGCAGCCATGGACAAGGCAGTTAACCTTTCTATTGTGTGTTTAACCATCTGCAAAATGGATATGATACTACTTACCTGCCTGACGCAGCTGTACAGAGGCTTAATTTTTAATCAAGCTCAGTTAAAACACTTTGAGCTCGCTGTATAAAAGGTGCATGGAGAGGTAAAATGGCTTTATTATGACACTATTGCTTTTATAAGAATTACGTTTCCAAGAGTAATATATAGTGAGCTATATCAATGTTCTAGAAATAACATCATAAAGGGAAGAAAGTATCAAGAATCGTAAGAGATGTAGTGGGATGGAGTACAGACTTTCTGACAGTCTAGGGTTCCTTCGTCCCTATTAATTATACATGTGGAGCAACTTGTTAATGCATTTCTAAAGACGTGTTGACACAAGCGCAGACCTCTATCCTGGCAGGCAGTCTTTTGAATTTATTTAACCCCAGGATCAGAAGGAACTGGACAATGTAGCTGAAGGCATTTCTATAACAACCAAAGTAGACTACTAACCACAAAACAGATTTCCTGGGTCTGCGAGAGAGGACAGGAAGTAATGGTACACCTCAGGGGGAGCTCGTTATGAATAATTTCTGTAGAAGGCCTTGGCATTACATTTCAGGCTGATTGTCCATGGAATATGACCAGGTATCATTCTCAATGTTATTTATCTACTCTCTATGCCTGCCAACAGTTTCAAAAATAATTATAAAAATACTTAATTTTACTAATGAAGTAATTGAGTTATTCAGAAGTTATGTTTATGGTAGAATATAATATGTAATAACCAACAGAAATAGAAACCAATGATTAATTATTTTAACAGATTGCCTAATACATGCTACAGTATTCAAATCTTAGCTAATCTTTTTTGAGCAGATCTGATGCTATCTGTGCTTTGCAGGCACACAAAACACACAAAATTACGGTAATTACTGTTCATTTCCACAGTGCTAGAGGTGCGATGTTTGAAGTGCAGTTCTATTGTGCCAAGTGACTGCATGTGTAGTTTTATGATGTTTTCTTATTTGTGCCATCTCAGAACCTCAAACCACTCACGTGTTCTTTACAAAAGACTGGAGAACCATACAGCCTTGAACAACCATACAGCCTGAAACTTCCATGGACCAAACTGTGGCAGTTTGAGTGCATAGATAAATAAGGTCATAAAGAACACGCACCTCAATGTGATATGAAACTGTTACAGCAGGTGCAATCATTAGCTCACAAGACTTTTATTGTCTCTTTTTCAGAGTCACTTACAAAATTAGACTTTCCAGATTAAAAAAACTGGAGTGGTCTATTAAACAAAAAGTGTTACTGGAAGAGACATCCCCACTGAATGTCAAAACTATGACATTAGAAATACATTAGTTTGATTATTTTACATTGCTGATTCATTCACAGTTAAGTCCCCTCAGAGCATCTAAATAAACAATCAAATTACTTAAGCAAACACTTTCTAAAGTAACTACTGATTCTGAGTGTGTAGCTTGAGAAATCCTGAGGAGCTCAACCTTAAAGTGCTGAGCACCTGCTGTCTGGAAAAGGCTGAAAATTGCAGGTATCTAAATAACTTCAGTATGTTTGAAAATGCTAAATCTAAAGTCCTAATCCATCTTAGTGTTACCTCTTCACCTGAAGAACAGATCTCTTGTATAATACAAGTTCCTGTGGAGAAAAAAGTTTAACATTTAACCTGAGGCATTACAGCCATGACCAATATTGTGGCTTTGGATTTTCTTTGTTTAGTTTTTCCTCTTCCTTCTCCTTCCAATGCTGTTCAGAAATATCCTGAACAGTTATGAAGGTTAAAGCTTTATCCACCAAGATATATCCTCTTCAGGCACAAGGCATCTAATCCACAGCCCAAACAATCCTGCAGTATTAAGTCTGTTGCTAGAATTTATGGAATTGACCAGACTAATATTTATTTTCTCTATTTACTCAATAAAAATAGGCTTCTGGATAATCTTTAAGAGCAATCGCATCAGTCAGTGATACTTGTCACTGCAAAACTCCACTCAAGTTTCTATCATTCAAGTTGTTTCAGTCAGTCTAAGCTATGTGATGGTTCTTCTTTTCCCTTATTCATTGACACAACTATGGAAATTACTAAAGAGTTACTGGATGTGTGACTTTACAGGAGAAAGATTTTTGAGAAAAGCAGTGTTCAGTTGTGTGAGTGCAGGTGAGAACCCGTTTTAAAGGGTGCTCTCTATGGTTTCTTTAAATAAAGCTCTGTTTGTGAATTCCAAATCTCTAAGGCTTTTTACAGCAAAGGCTTAGGAAACTACTCACAAAAGCATTTGCAGAAAAGGATGGATATATATTTTTTTAATCGTGAATAACTAGGCAAGATCTGCTAACAGCTTGTGGGATTGGGGAATGATATCTTTTTAGTGGTGTTGGACATTAGTAGATGTCACACTACAGAATGAGAGACAGCAGGAA
>NW_010181074.1:71640-81200 GCF_000695765.1 Mesitornis unicolor
AGATTAATCAGATTTCAGATGGACTGGAAAGAAATGCGACTCCATCACCCTGTCAGTATTGCCGATGTTTAAACAGGTGCCCACACCATGAAGTAGCTCTGCAGCTTCCTCCTTCAGAGGCTGCACTTGTCTTTGAAGAGTTAATTTTCTCTTACTCTTCCTTTTTTTTTCTCTTTTTCTCTCTCCTACTGGCTCACAGCACTGGCTTTGATCTGAAGGGCACAGCATCCTGAGTGATGTTCACATGATACCAATGACAGCAGCATGATAAGCCTATTTCTGACAGTGTGGCAAATTACTATTATGAAATCCCAGTACATTTGATTGCGGAGTGACTTTCAGAAGTGATCACACACAGCAAGGTTATGAAAGGCTCCGTGTTTACTGCAGTAATGCTGACTTACTGGAAATGAATAGCAAGAGCGCTTTAAATAAAAGAGCTTGGGAGATTCCCAGTTCATAACACATTTGGCTCAGTAGGTCCAGCCAAGCATTCTGTTTCTCTGAAATGAAAGGAGAAAAAATTATCAGCAAAAATTCTTATGGGTTTTATTTTTTCCATTTGGTGACTCAGTGAAATGTGTTTGCTAGAGATGCACTCAGAGGGGATCATCAACTTGCGCTGTCCTTCTCCGACCTTGTTCACTTTGGGAGGTTACGGGTGCTCTGTTTCTCCAGAACTGCCTCCCTATTCCCGTCGTGGTCAGGATCCTCTCCGTACAGTGCCCAAGTTAAAAGGAAAAGATGATTTAAATAAAAAATTATGACAAAAGCAGAAGTGGGAGGAGAAATAGGCGATTTGTGGGCTAAGAAAGCATGGAAGTTGCCAGTAAAAGCAGCATATCTGCAAAATTCAAAATAGCAGTAACCCACCTGCTGAATTGCTGTCAGCTTCCAAGGGTGTGTTACAGCATGGAGATAAATTGTCCCTGCCCCAAACACCTTCTTTTTGAACTTATTTGAGGGGTGACACAATCAACAAAATAAAAAAAAGCAGGCAGTAAATGGCTCACATTTACAGCAGATTTTTTAACCACACCAGTGGGCAGCAAGGTGCTTTCATCGGAAATAAGTTTTTATTCAATTATCTAATAAATATTATTATTACTTCATTTTTAATAGATTTTGTTGATAAATTTTTAGTTATGATAACCCAGTCTAATTGGTTTTTTTGTTTTTATTAATTACAATACCAGCGAGTTGTGATTACTGTATTCATAAGCAATGTTCTGACTGCTTATCCTGATTTGAGCCTCTGTATTCTCTTTCACTCAGAAGTAAGCCTTAGCATCCCTGTTAAATTGCAGTTCAAGCACATTCTGAAATATTGATCTCTGCTACATTTTAGCAGTGTTTTGGAGCACTTCTTATGCTGTATTATATCCAAGGTGACACAGTACGAGCTCAGCAGACATACAAATCTGATTAGGAAGATGAAATGGGTTGGGGGAGAAACAAACCAAAAAAACAAAAACCCAACAAACCCACAACAAATTCTCTTTGATTCTTTTTGGAGTGTCCCTAATTTTGGACTTGTTATAGTTCTTGAGGCAAATAAGTTTTGCTTAAAACAAGTTTGTAATAGATACATGCTTTACATTTAGGAATTCTAGCGATTTCTCTGCACTTCATTCAGTGAAGCAGCTACTTCATTACCCTTGTGTGCCTTTGCTCAGGCAAGCATATTTGCCCCCAGCAGGTAAAATCAGATGTGGGGCAAATTCAAGTCTCTCTCTTCCTCCCTTCTTTCCCTTCGATTAAAGAATTACTTAAATGTTGGCTGAAAATACACCTGATTGCTGTAAGTATGGATACAAAATATAAAAGCCCCTGAAGTTCAAGTGGAACCCCCTAGATTTGTATGAGGTTGGGTTTTTTTTGAACAGCAAAGGAATAAAATTTGTTTCCAAAAGCCTCCAGACGCCTGTAGCTTCCACTTCTTAGCACATTTTTAAGCTAGGGCAAAACATGTCAATAGATCAGTGTACAAAAGATGATGATTCCCTTTCCTAATTATCTCAATTTTCTTGGCCAAGTCAAGAACTCGCCTGGTGTTTATGTTGGGGTACGCACACATACAATCTTGTTTGTCTGCTGGCTGGAATGTGACTCTTCCAGTCTGCTTTGATGGCTTTTCCCAGCTGAATTAGGGAATTGATCCCTTAGTTTAATAAGTGGAGACTTGCAGGGTTTTTTGTGCTGTGACCCTATTGCAATAGGAATATATTTAGTTGATGATGGACTGTGGCTTCCATATGTATCTGGAACCAACCCAGTGTCTGAGGTTGGATGTGTAACATCAACAGCTGTCTTTTTTTAAAGGTCATTTTTTAAAGGCACGTGTTCTTGGAATTTGTTTCCTGGGTGGCATGTTGCACTGAGAAGAGTCCAAGTGTTTAAACAACCTCTTCAAACATGTGTTTTGCACTTTGCTGTAAGGCCTGAAGGCAATTGTCTCTAAAATCAAACTTGTGATGGCAAGAGCTTTAGTGTGAGTGAATGGATAGTTACTGCCTTTCGCTATCTGTGAAAGGAGAAGACGACAAATTTGGACTCTTTTTTGCATGTTTAAGAGATATTTGGATAAGCGAGACTTTTACCTCCAACTTCAGTGAGGCAAGAACATCACCTTAAAGTTTTTGGAGAAGAGAAATGCTGATGCTCAAGTTGGTATTGCTATATCCAAGCTGGGAGGATGTGTGCTATTACTATTTGCAAGATCAAAGACACACCACTGCTGCAACTGCAGTGTTAATTAGCTTGGGGGCAAAGAAATGGTCAAATCCCAGCGGCACAGTGTGCACCACAAACTGTGAAACCCACCAAAAAGCTGAGCTCCATGCACTGCAGTCAGACTGCCCCATGTACACAGGTTTGCTACTGAAAAGTTGCTGTGTTCCTAGTGCTGAACCCGCATCAGTGACTTGCATGTAGACCCACCCATGTCTATATCAATGCCAGCGCATGCTTTCTTGGATAATTAAACACAGATTAATTACAGTTGGCATCTTTTGCTGAAGTGTCTTGTGATCGTTTATGGAAAGTCCCAACATTTCAGGAAGAGAAGAGCGTGCAGGGGGTATCCAGCTTTCACAATGTGACTCTTCCTCCAAAACCAAAGAAAAAACATTTGATGGTTGGAATCTGTCGCCATAATCTAATCGTGGCAGTTCTTGGTGTCAAGGTTGAGGCTGGTGGGTTGGACAGGGTGTGATTTGCTCTATAAAGAAAAAAGGGGAGGGACGGAGAAGAATGTCCCCCAAGATTTGAGTGGATCCAAGAAAAGGGGGATTTCTTGTGAATCGTCATGGTCAAGAAATAAATTCTGTGGAAACTCAAGAGCTGCAGTTCTAAGAACCAAATATTAGTGGCCTGACCATAAATCTTTTACAGACAGTTGGAAATCTTTCCACTGTTTTCCATTTACCATGTTGTATCTAATGCATCTCACGCTGTAGAATTCCTCATTTCTCCCCTGGAAATACAGTCTGGGTCCCTGCTGTGTTAGATATATTACAGTGTCATTTCCATCAGAGTTTAAGGACCTATAATGATAAATGCCAGTTTTGCAGCAAATTTTTGCTTAGGTATTTCAACTTAGTCATACAGTGGCTGATATTACAGTAAATCTGCATGTCAATGTTTATTTTATATAGGCAATTTGTTGTACTCCTGACGTAGGAATTACTTCACATATGTGAAAATAATGATATAATTACTGTTGTAAAATTCTAAAGGGAGGAAAATAATTGGCAGTAGTGGGTTTCCTTAAAATAGGCCTTAAAAATGTCTGCAAGTTTGCTATGACTCAATAAGTTTTTAAGGAAAGAAATATGTTATTTTAACTATAATGCTGGTGAATTCTACCATTTTCATTCCACAGAAACAGTTTTTGTAAAATACATTATTTAAAAGCTGCTATTTCTCACTGTCTGAGCCTAAATAGACTTTTCTATTCTAACAAATCTGAATAAAATTAGAGCACTCTGAATAAATTCACCCTGCCTCTGCGCCTGCTGTCTTTAGCTTGAGGCAAAAGCAGACAACTGTGATCTCTAAGATTGTCAAACCAGCACCATAAGCCAAAGCTACATTCATTTTAAAAAACCTATGAAATACATTCCAGCTTGGTAACAAGCTGGTCCATTATTCTGGGGTTTTGGTGCCAGGGTTCAATTTTTTAAAAGGCCATCTAAAACCTCACAGGGATTTTTGACATTTTCCCATTAACAACAAGGTTGGGGGTTTCAGAGTGCTTTGTTTGTGTACAGATTTAAACTTTTAGCACCTTAGATCTGTCACCAGTTCACGGGAAGATGCTATTTTTATTTTCCTCATTAGCAGCTCTGAAAAGGGAAAAAAAAAATTAGCACATTACTCATTTAATATTAATTGGAACGTATTTTTCCCTGTAGCGGTTTGCTGATTATGAGATTTCAATGCTGATGACTGAAGTGGCTTTGCAAATAGTCCCTATAAATAGAAAAGCAGCAGCTCTCTCTGTGAAATGACCAGCAAGAGAAAAAACTCATTTAGCAGGGAAACAGGTAACAACCCTGCCTCACCCTGCTCACATAAACACGGGCTGACAACGCTGTCTGAGCAACCGAGCGGAACAGTTTGGTCTATGCTAATATTTGGGGGGGAGGAAAGTATAGTCAAGTGTTTAAAATATGGAAATAAGGATCAAAACGCGTGTGTTGTTACTGCCGCTCTCCTGCTGCCTGCCTGCAGGCGAATCACCTTGTCTCTGTGTAATTTAATCACTGACAAAGGACCATCTCCCCCCGAAAACTGTGGGAGCACCAGTTCTTGGATATAGCAATGTCTTCAAAAACACATCACCGAGTGTGAAAGGTGAAAGCAGCCAGCGTGTAAATCACACAACCTTGTGTAACAAGGCAAATTGTTCACGTTAAAACGCTGCAGGTCATTTTGGGCTGGCTTGCATCAACATTTTCTGTCCTCCATGTACGCTGTGGTGAGTGCATTGACTATTTCTAGAACAAAAATAGTATTCATGAAGGAAAGCAAGACCTCTTGCTGCCTCGTCTGTCAGCCATGTACCATTTAACAGCTACCTGTGCCAAGGTCTGCTTTTAGTGCTGATTGCATAAAATCAAGCACAGTTTACTTTCTACCCTGCTTTGACCTCATTTCTGCTATTGTAGAAATAAAGAATAGTAACAAAGGCACTGTTCATCTCCAGGGATTTCAAAACATTTGGAAAAGCTGCATCCTCTGAGCAGGGATGTGGCAGTGTTTTAAGCAATGTGTAGAAATTTCCTAAAAAAGAGAGGGTTCTTGTTTTGCTTAAATTGCAGGGGGGCTGCAGGCACCTGGACCTTTGCTTAGCACTCAGACTTCTGCAAGCGGTGCCTTGGTGTCCTGGGCTGGTCAGGGTGTCACAGATCAGAGCCCAGCTCCTCAGAAGCCACCTCAGATGCCAGAGCCCCCAAGGCACCGTGGTGCAGTCTTCAGGGAGCACTAAACCAGAGCAGATTCTGCCACCTGCTGCTTCCCTGCACGGCGACAGTGCCTTTATTTCAGTGTGGGCTAAGCCTTACTCTGCTCTGACCTGCCTGAGATTTTACTGAGTTGGTGTTTACCCATGGGATTGCTGTAAGTAACACTTGAGGGGCAGGACTAAGTGATTTGCTTTCAGTATTTATAAGTAACAGCAGCCATTAGGGTTGATGGACATTAGTGATGTATGTGGTGAAGAACGTCCACACCTGATTTACAAAACAAATACTTGGATTGTGCTGAGTAAAATTTCTGATAACGCAAAATGGCAGGAATATTGAGAGAGAGTGGGCTGTCCAGTGAGAGCACTGACATAAGTAAAGGCCCTTTCAAAGCTCAAGCATTTGAGGGAACAGAAGAAAAATGCAGGCTTGCCTGTACAAACCAATGGATTTTTATAGCATTCCTGTAGATATCTCAAAGTGAAGAGTTTAAATTAGAAAGCTGACTCTGTGGGCAGTTATCAGCAACCAGCATGTGCAAAGCCGTAGCTTCTGCATCACTGCAGGAATTCAAAATTGTTTTATTTTAATTTTTAAAATCCAATATTTTCTCTTGATTGGCTGCTAGGCTGAGACACACAAGCAGCTTAGGCGCCGCCTGGCCTCTAAGCCTCTTCTCCAGAAGCACTTCTCTGTCTGGTGTGAATGTTCCCCACCTTGAGGTGAACTGGGAAGGACGGGGCTCCAAGCTGCTGCGCCAGCTGAGGTGCGGATATAAGGGCTGGAAGGGTTGCCACGGCAGAATGGTGTTGCTTGAGCTTCAGGGAGACTTTGGTGGCGTTTCTCTGAGGATCCTTAACTCCTGGCCTCTCAGGCCAACCACTGTCAAGGACAAGGGCTACCACCAGGTCAATGTTCTCTTTATATATAGTGCTAACTAAATTTAGTGTTAAATCTGCTGTGAAAATTTACAGCTTGGAATATTTACCTGACAGACGTCCAGACCCTCATGTCCAAACACCCGGTTCCTTAAATTAGACACAAAATATGTCACGAGCCAGCAGCCTAAATTACATATTTACAGCATTGAAGCAGGTAAGTACATATTTTTACAGCCAACCCTGAGTTCTTATTTTTAAAAAATGGACTCGCTTGTTCAATGTATATTTTAAAGTCCTGACAGAGTATTTAACCAGTCCTAGGTTTGGGAGCTCCCTGGGCCAGGGGCTGTCTTTGTATAGTCTGTTTACAGCTGAACTCTGCACAATGATGCTGGCATCCTTAGGGGTTGTTGCAATGGAAAGAATAAAAGTATGTGACAATAAAGAGCAACTCTCTATAAAATGACTGGGCCTAGAGATTTTTTCCTCCTTAGCAAATGTTATTGCCCCAGAACAAGAAGTATATTATTTATATAATAATGTTCTTATGGGTCATTGTTGACTAGAGCTATGGGCCTTCCATACCCAGAGGAAATGCCCCCATCACTGCAACTACAAAATGATTTCCTTTATACGCTGTCAGGACCAAGCTCTTCTCTTCACTGATGAGTTTAGGAGCTCTCTCACAGTTACATGTAGAAAAAGACAATTCTACTCTACAGCAGTTCTTCAATATCCCAGACTTATTCCTTTGTGAAGTAATTTCCACAAATGCCCTTTTAAACTTGGGTATATTTTAAATCTTAAAAAAACAAGACCAAAAAAAAGAACCAAGGGAATGTCTTCATTAGAGAGTGCTTGTGGCACAAATCAGGTTCACGAAATGCTGCTGCACTTCTGTTGCTTATAGCTACTCTTGAAGACAAGCAGCTCTTTTGAAATGTGAATGTATAGATTAAGTAAGAGGTTTCTGCAAAGAACATTTTGTGTTTGGGGAAGTTTATGTACGCTTTGTTTGGATGAGTAAGCAGGGCCTAACCCTGCTTAATGGTTCACTTCGTCTTACTGAAATCAGTGGGACTCTGCCTGTATGTGGTCTGCTCTGCTGCTGTTAGGAGCTGTGTGATACAGCACTTGGTTTTAGGTATTTGCTTTGTTGGATGAAAATCTTGATGGAAGCTCTAGTTGCTGCTGATGTGCAATAGGATTTCTATGAGGAAAGCCATGCTGTCTAGAAAAGAAGGACCAAATGTGAATTCTTTTTAAAACCTAGTGAATTATTTTTTTCCTGAAGTGTTACAACCCCATATGGCACTAAGATCATCGTCATCATAGATGTATTGCAAGTGAAATCTGTTTAGACTGCTTAGATGTACAGGGAGAAAAAAAAGAGTATTGATGGCATGGTTTTAATATGGTGCCTTATAAGAGCTGATAAGTTCAGCTCAGTTCAACAAACAGTACAAACATTTGAAGAAGGAAAAGACTAGTTACTAATGACAGTTTGATGTTTTCATCACCAATATGAAAAATACATGCTTAAATATACAGCAGGCTTTGCCAGGTATGTGTGCCTTGTGTAACTGCCATCAAAGAAAGCTCTTTTATATTCTCCTGGGAGCAGGGTGGGTCTGAATCCCAGCCCCAGGAGCTATGCGTGCTTGAAGGTACTGTTCAGAGAAATCAGTGCAATGGAAAGTGCAGATGTGGGGAAACAGGAATTGGCAGCCATCGTGTCCGCATTAGGTAGTGCTCACATTCAGACCAGTTTTACCAGGTAACTGGCTTGGATAGCTCTTTTTAAGCACCTTCCAAGGAATACTTATAACTTTCTGAAAGAGGCCTCCTGACCATGTGAACAACACCTTGCCAACTGTGTTTCTCTTCTCCCTGAATCCCTGCCATTTAGGTTCTGTGACCACCCTCTCTTCACAGCTGGCATCCACAGCCCCCAAATACTGCAGAACTTGCCAGCCAGAATCAGTGTTCCTCGCCTGAGTCCCAACCCTGACGGACTCTCAGTCCAAAGAATCTCACTTCTTGTTTACGCAGCTCATCCGGGCTGACATCGGTCTCCTTCAAGGCAAGAAATATGCTTGCTTTGAGAGATGTGCATCAATTCTAACTACCACCTTCTCTCTTTAATGTCACACCAGTTCAAATATGAGGCTGATTTCATGCACTCAAGACTGACATTTTCATAACAGAGAGTTGTATCAAAACATCTACTTGCTCCATGAAAACTTGAAGAAACCGCTGTGCTCTTGCTTTCTAGTCACAAGTGACCACGAGGCCCTGAGACTGAAAAACAGTTTCTCAAAAAAAGCTTGGATAAACCTGACAAACCATCAGAATGTAGTGCTTTGCGTATTATGATTCCCAGGAGTCCCAAAGTGCATGTTGTATATTAATTAATTCTGCCTTACAGCATCAGAGCGTGCCAGAATAAACATTACCTGTTTACTTGTCTGATAGAAATGTACTTAAGTTCCCAACTGGATCCACATTTCAGAGGCCTCCAAGTTCAAGAGTTTCTATCACTAGGTCTATATTTCAAGTTGATCTCTTTTCTTGATAAAGTTATGCTATTTTCTTCATTAATATTCTCTCTTCCTGAAAAGTGCACATCTCCACAGTGTAACCCAGTATTTCTGTTCTACATTTTCATTCGTTGGCTGCATTTCCTATTTACTTGTAAATGGACTTTATTGCAAATTCTTTAATTATGACATTTCAGGTTTTCTCACCTCTTTTCCATGGCAGCCGTGAACATCTTCATTGTTTCAGTTTTTACCTGTTCTTGAAGCACAGGCAAAATGACCCCTGTTTTAGTGGTTTTATCTTGAATAAAAGTCCTTGTAATTTCTGAAGATTCAAGGGAGTTGGGAAATGTATTTGTGTCAGACACAACAAGGGTATTTATTATTAGAGGAACCTCTAGCACAGTGATATTGTAACTGATTAAACAGCATTGTTTGCCTCAACAAGAGTTAGTGTCTATAAACGATAGGTGTAGGTATCCTTCATTTTTATCTGCCATTACTACTTCAACACACTTGTGCCCAATGCAGTAATGTACTTGGAAAAAAATGTGTATATGCTTACCTCTACCTATTGGCAATAAAACAGACGAACAGCATCAGAACATAGGAATATGTTCTATATATATATGTAGTTCCACTGTAACTAGAGGAGTGCCCCAAGGGTCAGT
>NW_010181075.1:0-32144 GCF_000695765.1 Mesitornis unicolor
GCTCCCTCCTTCGTTTCGGCTTGCTGCAGCGCAGGCGAAGGCTTTTGCTCATTTTTATTATAAACTGTCGCACACGCGTGTGTTTTTATGCTGCATATTCCTTTGGACGCAGTGGGGGGATTTGGGGGCTGGCGCGGTGAGAAGGCGAAATGCGTACTCCAAAACTCAGAGCTCTGTAGGGGGGAAGCAGAGCGCGGTGGGCGGCCGGACAGGTATGCCCTGAGCCGGCAAATTGTCCTGTTTGTGGGGTTTAATTTTCGAAAAAATGGTCTTAATGTTCGTGTTCATACGGCGGGAGAGGTTAAAAAGAGAAAAAAAATGTATTTGCGAAAGGGTTTGGCAGTCTTCATTATTAAAATGCTATTCTGAAATTAATTTGGGGGGAGTTTTGTTTTGACTCCCATAATTATCACCCTGCAAAAGTTATGCCTCTCTTCCCCTGCTGCCTGGTATCTGAAAGTTTGTCACTGGAGTCAACAGGGAGTGTGTAATAAACCTTGAAGGGATTAAACACCCTCTTTAAGAACTGGAGTCTAATATTACAGCGTGAGTTGATTGATTAGTTTTTGAGGAAGCTTATGTCAAATTCTAATCCGGTTTTGGATTGTGCTTGTCGTGTAATGTTTTTTGCTCCAGCACTTTATCATAGCAATGAAGTGGCGAGCTGCAGCCCTGCGATAAGGCACACATTTCTTTCACACTTCTATCCTTTTGGACAAGAAAAGGCTGTTTACATTCTTCATATTCTCGCAGCCCCGTTTCCAGCTGAACAACACACAGGGGTGAGGGATGGGAAGGGAAAGCAGTAAATGGATTACAAAGTTGCTGAGCAGAAGGGAGCTAAATAAAACTGCTCCTTCCTACACCTTAAACCTCTCTCGCTCACTCACTCACTCACACCTCCGTTTTTATTTTAAATATATATATAAAAAATCAATTTATCAGTTTAAAAACTGATATCAAAGGGATTGACTGAAAGTTGTATCAGCAGGGATTGGGTTTGTTGCACAATGTTTTATGGTTGTGTTTTATAGCTGCTGTGGTCTCACACGCCTTGAGTGAGGGCTGACTCAAGAAGCGAAGTTGCTGTCTTGAATCAAAGCAAAATCATGCGTAGTCAGAGCAGGTTTGCAGGTGGAGGTGGCACTCAGTCCTCCCAGGAGTATTCATTTTTTCCTCATTCTTTATCGACACACCAGCAAAGTTTTGGAGTCAATTAAATTTATAGCTTACATAAATTAATTTAAATAATACATTAAAGCAAAATGAGGATGTGTGAATTTTTTGAGGCATTTCAGCTCTACCTCTTAATGCTAATCTGTTACTTAAAAAGTTGTGTGATTACATTTTGGCATACTGTTGCCAGAACTCCTGGTTAACACCTGGTTACAGTTACAGCTTATTATAAATTGAGTTTGAAAGTATTTGATGTTGGTGAGACTGCATTGCATACCAGTCTCTGTACTATTCTTTGTTCTCTGGGCAGTTCTTGGGAGGCACTGGTGGTTCCTGGAGTCTAATGAGCAGTTTTAGTAGGCAGGCATTGGTGGTACTAATTCTTGAATTCTTTTTTATTTTATTTCTTTTAACCAAAGATCAACGTAGTTAATATTAATACAAAGCTAAAGGCTCAGCCTTTCAGCCGAGAAAGAAAAAATTGTGGGTTTCTGTGTTGCAATACAGCAGCATTCTAGTAACCCAGAAATGCTGCCATCAAACCCTTCCTGACGGTGCAATCTTAATTTTTTATGAAAACAGAGATGTTATAATGCAAAATATTTTGGCACTGCATTTCAATGAGGTAGAAGTACTGGTTTTTTTTAATTAGATTGAACTTCAAACGCTTGCTTGGCTTTCAAATACCAAAGTGTGGTATCTACTTACCTACTTTTTAAAGATGCGCAAGTGTAGGATAAAACGTCACAAATTTGAGGAGATGCTGGAGATTATGGTAGACAATCTCGCTGAATTTCTGAAAGCAGTGTTAGTTGATTGCTTATATGCTGTAAAATGTTGTTCAATCAGAAGTTCATGTTTAGTACTTTCTTGATAGAGTATGGATGTATTTTTGTAGCATATTCTTGGATTATTATTTTGATTAATAGATGGTGTATCAGTATGCACGCAGTATGAGCACATATATATATATTTCTTCAAGTACTTTTCATATTTGGGTGTGTTACACAGTAAGGAAGCCTGCTGTTTAGTCAGTTGCTAACTTGCTTCTGTATATAAAGGCATGCATTTTAAAAGTCAGGTTTACTTTATGCTGACAATATAGATCAAAACAATAATTTGCAATGCACTGCCCGTACACGTCTGGGCAGTTATTGATAAGAAGACCAAAAAATTGTTGTATTGTATTGCATTACCATTAGCAGGTACTCTTGCTTTGCTATTAATTTTCAATCAGCTTTTTCAATTGTCACTTAACTGTTAGTTATCGCTCTAAAAATAATGAAGTTCTATGTGTTGGCGATTGAAAAGACTGAAGTATTAGGATTATTTGGTTTATAGTATGCCTGCTTGTGTTTTGTTAAGTTAGTTTTAAATGCCTTAAAGGGGGGGGCTTCTGCTACTTCCCTGGGAACATCATTTGCCATTTTAAAGAAATCCTGTTTAAAAATATAATGTCCGTATCCAGTAATTTCTTTTCCTCTTATTAATTTTCACCTTTAAAATGTCATGTTTTGTAATATTGTTTAAAATAGCTTATATGGGGTCTTCAAAATGTATGAGATTTCCCCCTTTCCTCTAAGACAGAGAAAAACAATAAGGGCTGTATATAGGTTTTGAATCCAGCAGCAGAGTTTGCTTTAGCCATAGACAGCTGGTATAGCCTCTGCTTTCCTTTTGTCTTGGCAAGGTATAGACACAGCCAAACACTCGCAGACAGGACCTGTGGTTGTGTAGGGCAATGGCCACCTTTACTATCTCTTTATTCTACATCTTTGTGGTCCAAAATTAAGAAAGGATTACAGCAGCATTTTCTAGTGTCTTTATTTGAAGTTGCATCAGCATCCCTAGCAAGAAACTCTCTTCTAACATTATCACTGGGCAGAGTTGTCACCATGCTGTAAATCTAGGAATCAGTTATTTTACAAATCCTTAAAAGCAGGTGGGTTTTTTTTTCCCAGTATTGTTTGTACAGATGAGAAATAATTAGGGAAAAAAGACAAAGTGTGTGGGTTTATGATTTATTTTTTTTTCTCCACCAAGATTGAAGTACAGCATTTGATATGAATGAAATTCAAGGACAGACTATGTTTGTCTTGGGCTTTTCAAGGGCAGAAACTTTTGCCTATAACAAAAAGCAGTTTGTCAGACAAGCCAACGTTTTTATGGAGTGTTTTTTAAAACAGAGTTTAACAACTCAAGCTTCAAAGAACATTTCTAACTTGCTGTGGTAGAAGACATTGCTTCATACACAGAAATGGCTTGAAAACCGAGATAAAGCTGCATTTCCATGTAAGAGATGTTTGCCACGTAAGGTGTGGAAACAGAGGTATCTTCCCCTGGCTTCTTTAATTTTGTCTCCACAGCCTTGCAAACACAGTCTGTGTAATGTGCCCAGTGAGAATCAGAAATAGGCACCATCCAAAACTCTCGGCTGTGTTTTGGAAAGGTAAACTCTTCTCTCTGGTCATCCTGAAGCACACAGATCAAATTCCATCCACCCTAATTTCAAGGAGAGCTTTGTCATGAAATAAACGGGACCCAACATTTCATTTGGTTTATTTTGGTATTTTCCTCAATGCTGTAGGTGTTGTAAGCCTACATCTCATTCTTGTGTAATGAAGTAATATAAGTAACGCAAGTTTGAAGTTGAAGCCAGCTCAACAAATGCTGGTTTCAGCAGTTTGAGAATTTATTGTCCTGAATGAGGAGTTATGGGGAGTTTTGTCTTAAGTTGAATGGGGATGAGTTTAGTTTACATGGGAGGTTTAACATGCGGCGCTAAACTCAACTTGTCCTTACGTCACATCTTTTGACCTACTTCTGTGGAATCGGTGACTGGTATTTTTCAGTTTATTTGTGGGTTATCTGGGGCACAGAAAGCTTCCTATTTAAAATCTCTACCACAGATCTGTTTGACTGATGCCCAGCAGACATCAGGGCACCCCAGGCTTCCCTAGCATAGGACATGCAAAAATCCAAGTCTCAGTCTTTCTATCTGTAACACGCAAAGTATTTTTCTGCCTTTGCAAAGCACCGTGATAGCTACATGTGCTGTAAGTACTTCTTGTTACTGGTAGGACAGTGGAAGTGAACCAGAAAGATCAGTGGAGCCCAAACACTAAATTGGGATGCACCGATGGGTCCCACCTTTCCGTTTTGCTTTCTGAGCCTTGGTTTCTGTGAGCAGGGAACTGAAGCATGGGAGTGGAAAGGGTGCAGCAGCAGAAACCACTCACTGGTCTGGACTTCCAGGGCATCAAGACCTAGAGAGGTGCAACTCTGTGCTAGGTGGACCAAATTCCTCCTATATTGTTGAAAATTTTGGCCTTAATCAACACTTCACAAACAAAAATGTAGGAGAAGCAAGAGCTGCTCAGCATTGCATGGTGTGAGAAATGAGCACTGGGCAGTCATGGTTGCTGGGTGCCAGTGATTCATAGCCTGACGGGTTAACCTGCATTTGGCTCAGGTATTCAATAAGACATGGTAATTTGGGGGCATTTCTGGTAAAATGCTGCAATAAGGAAAGATCAGCACTGGTCTGTGCTGAATGGATTGAAGACAAAAGCTGTAATTCCATAGGCGCAAGTTTCATCCTCCTCGGAGCAAGCTGGTCTGATGCACACGTACCTGTCAATGTATTGAAAACAAGTGCAGCAGGGAAAGGGGAAGACCTTTTTGCCTTTATCATGAAATTGCTGTGATACGTGACTATTTAAAAGCATGTGTACTTCAGAGGACAGTGCATTTGCTCTCTTAATCTGTCTTCTGTTCCTGATTTTTGCCCGCCTCTCGAACTCACCACTTCACTATACCCATTATGAAACAAAAATATTCACCTTGAACTTTGTACTAGTTGAAATCTTTCAGAACTGGAACAGAGGAAACCAAAGGTTTCCATTCACATGACTATTACAAATTCAAACTGAATTTGCTTTTCAAACATCCTATTTTGGGGCACCTTTGGCCTTTCACTTCGAATCTTAAATATGCTTGTGTATATTTCCACAACTCCATTCATTGCTCTCATTCTGGTTTCAATCTCTCAATTTCCAACCATGTTTGTAGCTGTAGTTTATGTGGTTTGTTTAGAGAGTTAAAGAAAATAATGAGTTGACCTGCTAGGTAGGTTCTGCTACCAGCAAAGCTTCAGTGAGTCCATGAGAGCCACATTTCACCCTCTTAGAGTCCCTTTCTCCCAGTTTAGCACTTCGCACACTTGTGGGTTTTTGCATGGAAAGCAATGTTAAATCCTTTCCTGCAGGGAGTCTCCTCATGGGCCGGTCTGTGTCAGCTATAACCTCTGTAACATTTAACAAAGAGGTTCAAGGAAAAAAAATAGGAGTAGAGAGGAAATGAAGGGCTATGAAGATGGGTCCATAGTTAAGAGTGAGTAGTTTTGTCCTTGCAGCAGAGAGTTTGGTGCTGGTGTGATGCTCTGCTCTCCCTGGAAGGGCAGCGCTTACTGTAAATGCAGAATTTGAACGACTTGATGTAATTTAAGGTGGAATTAAAGAGCTTTAAGAGCTGTAGTTCTTAAGAGAGGTTTTCTCTTTGTTCCAAACGATTGGTAGTAATAGGAGCTATTATTAGCAGGGAGGTAAAAATGAAAGAAGAGGGAGAAATAAAAAAATAAAACTTAAGAATGTAATGTCTCTAAAATCAGTTTTTATGTGCATTGGGAGCAATTTTGGTTATTGTGTCATTACAGTGCAGAATTGAGGTGACTTGGAAAGCCCTAATTCTGCTTCTCCAGATCCAGCATGTTTGGTTTATGTTTATGATCAAGGAGCAGTTGAGAGTTTCCTGAATTTATAATACTCGGTTTTGGTGATGACGAGGTATTTCTAATGCTATGAATCACCGGTATAACCACAACCTTAATTACTCATTATCTAGGAAAATAAAACACAGCACAGAAATGCTTCTCCATTTGTTCCATTATTATGTAGATGTAATGGCTTTTTATGGTTTGGGTGGAGAAGGAGCTGGCTGTGCTTGAGGCTGATCTGAAGAAAAAAAGCCCTGGGACTTGGCTGGGAGTGTAAGAGGTGAATACGTGAATATACTGAATATGAGAGAGGGAGAAGATGGAAATAAAAGAGCTCCCTGGGCGGGTGGTGTGAGCCTGAGCCGTTACTGCAGAAGGAGAAGGACAGACAGAGAGCAACGAGGAATACGCACACAGTAACACCAAGTTCTGTATGTGAGTCCCTGGTGGGTCCTTTCTGCTGTTATTCTTCCCACTGGAGAGAATTTGGAAATGGGATTTTTTTCGAACCAGCTCCTCAGTAGGGGAAAGCAAAGAAGGAAGATTTATCTCTGACTTAGTCCATCTCTTTGACTGTGCAAGAAGCTGGTGATTGCCATGAGCAGTTCTGGGCCCTGTTGCTGTTCTCATCTTATGAAGGGGGATGGGGAACCAAAAAGCTTAGCACTCCTGGGGGGTAAAATACAGGACCTTGAAGTTTTTTCCTCTGAGGCTGCTTGGCTCTTTTCTCCTTGCAAACATCTGCTGATTGCTTCTGGTTTTCCACTGCAGGTGATTGGAAGGTTGGAAATGCTGTTCTCCATGGGGCCTGGATGCTCTCATGGCCACTGATTTATTCTCGAGCCTTCAGCTGTAGCTGTTACCACTGAGTGTGTTCCTCCACCATGGGCAGCCTTAAGCATCCAGAGTATTCCCAAATTGCATTTTCTCCTTACACCAAGCAGTTGGGTGATTCCTAAAGAAAAAACCTTCACGGGAATGCGTATCAGTAGCTTTATGGTGCTTTGCAGTTGGACTTCATGGTACTTTACAGTCAAGATTTGTTGCATGTGTGCCATCATCATTCTGGGAAACTGAGGGAACAAAGACTGGCTCAGGGAAAATGTATAGTAAGATAGGAAAATGTATAATTAAGAGTATGTATTTCACAGGATCACAGAATATTAGGAGTTGGAAGAGACCTCAAAAGATCATTCAGTGCAACCCCCCCTGCCAGAGCAAGATCACCTAGTCTAGGACTATTTAAAGTACAATAAACTCTGTGTTGGTTGTAGTCATCTCAGAGCCATGAATTTGGAAACTGAGTAAAGTTAGGGTCTGTACTACAGAGACTATGTGAATGACATAAAGAAATAGCTTTATCCCTACCCTTAAGTGACACTTTGCAAGGAAATACATAAAACATAGAAAAACCTCCTCAATACCCTTGCAATATATTTTAATATAATTTCAGGACAAAGTCGAATTATATTTATTTCATACAGGGCAGAGGTTGTATTATAAGGCCATGGTCTACATGAGTACGTGAAAATTTCACTGTACTCCCTTGGTCCATGGGGTTCAACCTAACTCTGGAAGTCAAATATTACAGCACTGGTCAGTGCCTCTAAATCTTGCTGAGAGACCAGAGAAACAAGTTTTAAACTTAAATATGTCAAAGCAACCTCCAGATACGAAGGCAGATTTAAACACAGGAGAAACAACTGTACAACTGCTGGTTGTACACCATGTGGATGTGTGTTCCCATGTGTCAGGAAGGTTAGTATTGCACGGGAGAAACTAAACTCCTTATTTCACAGATCTTAATGATTAATTTGGGGATAATTACAAAACCCTGCTCTTGAACTTTGTTCTGTTATGGATTCTTAAGATGGGCTTTTAGTTTGGAGCCTTGGTTTAAAAGCAGATAAAAATCTCTGAATTCAGAATGAATAAAATAGAAAAAATCAGGAAGCAAAATCTTAAATAAGTTAAGCATGAAACTTCAATCTTAATTTTTTTTTTATTTCTAAGATTAAAGCACCGCAGCAGCTGAAAAAAAGCTGCTGAATCTGATCTTACGTGGCCGGTGACAGGGACAGTTTCGGAGGGACACGATGTGGAGCAAGGGAGGGGTGAAGCCCAGTCCTTTGGTTTCTTGAGCAAACGCTGTGCCAGGGAGAAGGCTGGAGCCTGTGTAGTTTTCCACTCATTAAACTAACAAAATGCTAATCAGCTTCACGGTAGATAGTGTTACCTCTGTCACTGTGGCACCACTGAAGAGTTATGGGGCGTGTTAGCCTGGGCCACTTTAAATGAGATGATTGAAACACTTACACTTGATAATCGCCAACTAAATTACACCTTATTTTCTTGAAAACAGATTAAATTTTATCCATTGGCTAATTTCAATTCTGTGGCCATTCAAGGCAAGGAAAAGACTGAAGTAAAAATCTTTATTGGGTTGGGTGAAATGCTGTGATCCAGCTGCAGCTGCATGCCAGGCTTTTTCTCCTTCCCTGCCCACCCCATCCTCCTGAAGTTTATTGAGTAAGCTCAGATCAGAAGCAGCGGTTTCCTCACTTCCCCTTCCCCCTGGAGATGCCTACCTGATCCAAAATACAGTAGCCAGGACCAGGACCTTTTTGATTAATTTTTTTTTAAGAAGCACTCAAGCAAGTTTTACAGAAATGCAGATGCTATAGACACTGCACTATTTCTCTACAAAGCGTATTTGTCCCATCTTTTCCCTATAAGGACCTTGCTGTGACAGTGAGCTCTGGTGTGTAAAACTTGGATCAGAAGGGTTTTTGTTTCTTTACGCTTTGTCTCATTCCCCTTAGAACTCAAAATCCCAGTTGTTTTTTTCTACAGCATTTCTGGTCAAACCACATCTGACATTTTTCCTTCACGTTCTTAAAAAGTGGGAGAGCCACTCTCATCCATCTCACTCTTCGAGCCTCTTCTTATTTTTCTTTTCACTAAAACTCAGTGTCCAGTTTCTGGCACCTGACTGAAGCTATCTTAAAATAATATCAAGGTAGTTGAGTGTCTGACAGAATAAATTCACGGTTGAGTTAGGACCTGTTTGGTCTAAAATAAATGAAATGCTTCTAAATGTAAGAATGAAAAAACACGACATACCTCAAACTCAGATCTATTTTGTGGTATTCTCCGCATAATCCTTTTATTCCGATATCCATGGCCAATGTATTGTTAGCGACGGACAGCCTAACACTGCTGTGACCAGGGCATTCCACATTTCATTTCACAAAACCTTTTTCTGGATATTGGAAGGGATCTGCTACTCTGCTTGCACCTCTGAAGGTGCAGTCTTGCTGTTTTTAATACTTCGTGCTGGACAACGGGGAAAAGGAATTAATTTAAAATAGCTTTGTGTTTATGATGACCAGGACAACCATTCTGCAGGAATTTGCCTTCTGGTGAGTTTGCAATATTCTTTCAATGAACAGCACAGTTGTACTTTTAATATCAAGATTAATATGATGAGAAATGCAAATATAATAATATAAATGCAATAGGTATTGTATCTTTTTTGGGTTTTGATGGGTTGGATTGTCTTGTCCAGTTCAGATTAACTACTAGATTTATTTTTGATTGATGTCAATAGAGCTGGTAACTCTGAAGGAGATTCAACTTTATGTTCTGGTTAGGTATTAAAACTGTGGTCCTGAAAACACAAACCAGCAGTCACTTAACTGACTTGTCCCATACCAGTGATATTCATACCCTTCTGTGCATTCAGGGAGTATTGAGATAAACTGGCCTGCGAGCAGGTATTAATGAAGCCTGCTGGACTCTGAATATGTGCCTTACGTCCCGATTTCTGCCTTACCCACTACAATTATTTAATAGAAATGTAATTATCCTTGAGATCACCAGCTCTGTCAGATCCAACTGAATGAATGATTGAAGAGCTATCTGAGTGGGACCTGCATACAGCTGACACACAACAGTGTCATAGGAAGCTTTAGTTTTCTTAGGAAATGGACTAAAATAGTACCTGAAGCTATGAGAAATGAGTCTGAAAGCCAAAACATACCTGCATCCCAGCTAGAAGTCCACCAGGGCTTCCTGGAGTGGCCACATTTCAGGGTTTTGGTTGTTGCTGTATAGACATGTAGCGGCTACAAAAAACATTTTAGTCTTTCCTTGGCGTAACAAAAACGTGGGCTACTGTATAATTCATTTGGTTCAGGCTCCTCTTCAAAATACTGAACTGGAAATGAAGTTGTAATGAATTTTGTGTAGGTTTTCTTGCCCCACTACATAAAGGATTTTATTTTTTCCCCTTGTTTCTTCAGTTCAAGAATAGCTTCTTAACTAGATGTGGTCAGGAAATATTTCTGGAATATTCCAAGTCATTAAAAGTTAGCACAGAGGTTGTTATCTCTGTCACAGCTTTGAATTAAACACCTGCAGGTTGCATACGGTGCCTGCAAATGGCATTCAGCGAGCACCCCCCACAGAAGGACAGGAGATACCTGGTAAGGTGCCGAGAAGAAAAGAGCAAGAACTTAAAATGTATCCCTATCACAAACTTCAGAGCCTTCCTCTAGGCTGCAAGGATCCCTTCTTTCACTTGGATTAGCAGGCTTCTTAAGGGGAGCTGGTTGGCCTGAGGCAGAACAGCTTTTAATGACTAATGAAGACATAGGTGATAATATCTCCGTTCTCTCTGTGCAAATAAGTCAGCGCTTATCCCCTGACTGGGGTAGCAGGAGGGAAAGTGAGCCCACGTCTCTCAAGGCAGTATCATATTTATCGAGGTAGGCAGTATTCTGCAGGAGGGTGCTCAGTCCCTGTCCTGAGAGCTGCTTGGATCTAATTTTGAAGGAAGAGAGAGTATAAATACAAATTTGTTCTTTTTACTTTGGAGGTGGGATATGTATGCTTAAATTCAGCTAGAGCAGGAAGGTGGCTTTCCTCTCACACCTACCAGAAGATGTACTTGCTCCTGGAAAGAGACACTGGATTAAAAAAATCTCTAAAAAAAGAAAATAAAAAGTGGTGGAGGCATCATTGCAAGCTTTTTTCTCCCTCTTTCTTTGACCGTAGTCAAAGGTGTGTGAAAACCACATCCTGGATTGGATCCTTCCACAGAAACTGATGAAGGAATGTCTAGGCTTGCATCCCAAGGGAGCCCATACGTGGATTAGGAGCTCAGGTGCTCGACAAAGCAGCTCCAAAACGGACTAAAAGGAATTTGTGTCCTTAAAACATAAGGACTGCTTGGGTCAGCCGTCTTACAGGGTGGTTTTAGAGGTCAGAGCTTTAGGACCTAGGCCTCCATTGTGTGGAAATACATCCTTGCTGTCCTTCAAGCTCTCCCTGCTTTTTTGTTGTTTACTTCAGCAGGTGGTCACCAGGACAAAGCCACCCGGTACCTTCCTGTGCTGTAGGACTGCTCATACCCAACTCTTCCTCGTATTCTTCCTTAGCTCTTTTTAGAAGGTCCCACAATAATCCTTGTGAAGTTTCACAGCTGGCAGTATCAAATTGTTTAGTAAGTTTTTCCTAATACTACACACAATGTTTTCCTACTTCCTTCCTGTTAATGCTTAGCTATCTTCTCTTCTATCACTCTGGAGACACTTTGCTTTAGGCTGCATCATTTGCCTGTTTGCTAAGGTCCTTTTCCTCAAAGAATACAGCGTTAGCATTGGGAGTCACAGCAAGTTTTGCCTCTTTATTGATCTTTTCTACTGTTTGGAGTGACTTACATCTTTTTTCTTTCCTCTTTCCTGTTGGTTTTCACACAGCATCTTAATGGAAAGATACCCACAGAGCTGACCCAACTTGTTAGGATTGAAAGTTATCATCTAAGCACATAGGACTCCTGGAGAATTTGGCAATTTTACAGATGAAGAAGATGAGCTAAGTTCAGGAAGGCATTGTAACCTGAATAATTCTCCTGAATTATTTTTTTTTTTTACTCCAAAATGCAATGCATTCACTACCAGAATAATAATCCATTTTATAATCCATTTTATAATCTATCTCTGGACCCACTGTCTGGACAGTTTGGTGGTTTTTTCTAGACAATTGCAGTCAGCCCGTGAGGATGGGACACTGTGCATGCTATGTGTATATTCTGAAGATGTAAACTACACAACTGCATTAGCACTATGCACAAGTTACAAGCACGGCACCAAAAGTAGGTTGAGTACAGATACGCGATGTCGGTCAGCTCACAGCTCAGGGAGAACATTCTTGCCAAAAACATGACCCATCTCCCTGATGTAGCGCTTGTATTGCGAGCGCTTCAGGGGTGCCTTCTGCTTCATGTATAGAGGAAATACATAGTGGCTGAAAAGAAAAATAACAGCAGGAAATGCACATAAACAGATTGTATAGCTAAATATTTTGCTCAGTCTTTAATTTCTGACTAAAGAAATATCCCACGAATTCCCACGGGGCGCGTTTCTTTGCAAGCAGTGACAACCTTTGTCGTTGTCAGTGTGCAAGAAAAGCTTCTGTTGAAAGATGTTCTAAAAAACCCCAGATGTTGTGTTGATATAAACCCAATATTGCTTCAAATTTCCTATTCCTGAAAGAAATACATTTGGCGTTGTCTGTAATGCAGTCCTCTTTCCTGGAACCACCACCTGTTTCCTATACAAGTCATCATCTTTAGCAGATAAACTTTCCATTAGGAGCTAGACAACGTGCTAGTTTTTCTTGCGGTAGCCAGAAATAAGAAGAAGAAATGTGTGGGAGAAATTCATCAATTTGGTTAGAAACATCAAGGTGCGTGCCTATCTGAAATATAGACAAATTGGTTCAGAGAAGGCTCCAAGTACAGAATTATTGACCCTGGAGAATAAGATACAGAATCACCTTCCTAGGCTGTGCTTTGTCAATTTTAAGTCGTGTTTGCAAGAGAAGTAGTTTAACAATCTCATCCTCCTCAGCAAAAATTTAATAAGTAGATGCACCAGAGCTTTTCCTAAACATTTTTTTCCTTTTATAAATTACACTGCTGTAGAAGTATATTAATGTTCTATGCATTTGCTAATGTTCTGTAAGACAGTTTAAATAAGTAGGACTGATTGATGTAAGTCATAAAAGTACATAAATTTGTTTTTCCAATCCGCTTCCTCATTTGGTGGCTGCAGGCTCAGTTCTGGGACCAACCAGGGGTCTGCAACGCTCCATTCAGGTGTAGGATGAAGGATGAAGTCAGTAGATCCCAATGAATCTTCTTCTTATCTTTGTGAATATAAATACAATTCTCAAAAGTTAACTTTCGAGATAAATTCTTATTTATTTTCTTTTCCCAATGGATCCTACCCGGTGTTTCTCTGACGAAGGAAGGACTGGAAGAGAGGGAGGAAGGTGGTGGCAGTACCTTCTGGTATCCATGCTTGCCTAAGCTAATGAAAGAAAACCACCCTCCCATGAATATTGCATAAATATTGCCTTGAGGGATAAAAACACACTACAAATACTGCGAGGAAGAAGCTAACTTAAATACTCAGCACCCAGCAGTGTCTGTGCAGTTGCAAGTTACACTTTTATTAATATGGAAATTCTGACTGTTTAATAACACCTCTCCTTCAGATTCTTCAAACCTGACAAACAACATTCAATAATATAGTCTGAAAATAACTTTATAACAAAATTTGAAGCAAACAAACTTGTTTAAACCATCTTCTTCAGGAAGATTAGTTTGCTGGGGTTTTATTTTGCTTATACTGTGTTTTGCAGCAAAATACATTAAAACTTTTCAGTAATGATATTGATTATGAATATTTAAGCCTACAAAATCCCTCTGTGAACTCAGTCTGTAGTCTTACAGAAGATCTCCATTTGTTGCTGGTCTCCAGTCGGAGCATCACCCATTCACCACAACCTTCTGAGCCTGAGTCCAGCCGCTTTTCCACCCAGAAAGTCGTCTGCTCATCAGGGTGGCAATATCACAGCTTGGAGACTGAGGTGCCTGGGAGGCTGTGTCAAAAAGTAAATGACATTCCTCTGCTCTCTCCTCATCCGCAGATCTCGTCTTTTGATAAGTATTTGGCAAACAGTTCAGCCAAGCATGGTAAATTTACTAAATCCATGGTAAATCTATGCTGGCTATTCCCAGTCATCATCTTCCCCTTCATGTGCCCAGAGAAGACTTTAGAGAGGATTTGCTCCATGATTTCCCCAGGGGCTGAAGTCAGTCTGAGCTCCTGGTAATCTCCCAGATTGTTTTTAGCCTTTAGTTTTAAAATGGTCACTACATTTGCTGTTTTCTTGGTCATCAAGGACCTCCCCCAACCTTCAAAACCTTGCAGACTTGATAGTGAAGAGCCTCATAATAACATCAGCCAGCATTTTTGGCACACTTGGATGATACCCATCCAGCCCTGTGGACTATGGAGGGGTTGATACTGCTCAGGGGAGCCCTGGCTCAGTTCTCTTCCATGACTGATATTAAGGATTATGTAGGGAATAGAGTCAAAACTTCAGAGGACTTGAATTAGTTGCACTTGGTTGTGCAAGAGTCAAATGCACCCCTTGGAGTTCAATACCATATCACTGAGCTAGTGATGGATGCTAAATGATCATTAAGCCAAAATTTAAGTACAGTTTGAATATGGTATTTTTCCCTGAAGTCTACACCAGTAGTGTATAGGATTGTGTTAAAATTTCGAGAACAGCATTAGTGTGGGTTAACCCCATTTCTGGAGTAAAAACTCAAGACCAGCTTGCTTAAAATACTGATCATTATATTCTTAGAAATGTTACATTTAACAGTACCCACAGATATAGAAATAATATATGCTTAAGGCAAACACGGGAAAATTATTTGTAATCCTTTGTAAATCTCGTATTTCTGAATTCAACTGGTGTTTCACGGGTAGCAAACACAGCGGTAAAACCGCCAGCCTGTGCTTCAAGACAGACTAACAACTTCTGCTCCTGCAAAAACAATTTGCATTTTTAATCATCTGTTAGCTTGTGTCCTCCATATTCAAGGCTTGTAGATAAATTATTACATTAAGAAATTCTAGATAGGCAAATGAACCTCAAAGCAATTGTGACAGCTGAAAATTTATCAAGTGCAGTGATATTTTTCCAGCTACAGAAACAAACTCTGGTACCCATTGCCAAGCACTTGCAGTTTTCCACTGTACGGGAACTTCATTCTCCCCTCAGTTTGGTAGCTGCTGTAGTGACAAGCTGTGGAGAGATGACAGATTTAGCTGAGGATTTGGAGTCTGAACACCTGTGCAGTGTCATGCATTTAAAAATAGACCGTGACAGCAAAACACATCAACCCTCTAATGTCCAAATGGAAACCACAGGGGTTTTTCCTTCAGTTTTTATCCAGAGAATTAGCTCTCAATCACCGCCCAAGTGAAAATATACAGCAGTTTTGTGAAGAAGAACAGATCAGAGTGGTGCACAGACACAGTAATCACCATTTCTTCCTTCTCGATGAAGTTGGATGTCCTGCATTGTTGAGGGGTGCAGGTTATTAATGTTCAGTAGCAGTTTCTTCAGGAAGCACTTGCTGGTGGGTTGGCACAGGACTGGCAGCTAAAACTGCTTTGCGTACCTTGGTTTTTCTATGGGTCATTCAACCTCCAATGAAGCTCATGAAAAACCAACCGAAACATTTTTGTTTTGTATAATCTTTATATAAAGCATAAACCAAGGGCAGGAAGATAAAAACAGTCTTGCTTGATTACTGGGTTAGATTTTTTGTGCATTATGCTCTCCTCTGAAGGAGCCCACGTCATTGACAGCACTTGAAGGGGAACATCTCGACTTCCCATCTCCTTTAACAGTATCCTTGAAATGTTAATCAAAACTAAAGTAATCTGTTTTTTCACAGAGGGAGTGAGGTTTCCCGGTCTTTGAGATGCTAAACACCCTGCAGTCCCCACTGGCTGACAACCAACCCAGTTCATCTCCTTTTTCCCATTACAGGGTGCTAATCGTCCAGCATATGCTATTTCTTAAGTAAAACCTTTGTTTTCAAAGGTTGTGTGGGGTTTTTCCATCATATTGGGTGCAATAATTCTGAGATGAGCTTTTAGTCTCTCTTTTCTATCGCAATCCTATTAATTGTGTTAAAAAGGACAGATATTCAGTGCGTTGGGACTACAGTTTTACGTGATTGTGCGATGGGGAATAAGGAAGGTCCATATTTAGCTCCTCTGTGCTCCCATTTATGTATGAGAATGACAGAAATCTCCTTTAAACTCAGATAAGAATTAGCATTTTGCATGATAAAAGCCATCACACATGAATGGGTTGCTTCTTAAAAATCAATGAAATAAATGAGACTCCCTGTTTAGGAGCATCTGGCACCCTTAGAACCTAGTTCATATAATGATATCTCTGTTTATTAAAAAGAATTATGTAACAATATGGTTGATTTATTTCAAGATGATTGGCTTAGCAACTTAATTGGACTACGCAGTATACCAGAGCAAAGAGACAAAGAGTAATTTAATTAGCTCATTCATTTGTGGATGACTGGAAGCGTTGTGCATCATTAGAGGTGCGCAGCCGTTTGATCCTGCAAGGAACTGAACCTTTTCAACTTCCACAGAGATCTTCTTGACACCTACAGGACCCTCAGCACCACCACCAGGCATTGGGCCCCAGTCGAAGCCCACAGAAACCAGTAACAAGTTTCCTTTTCACCCAGAGAGCTCTCGATGGCCCCTTGCAGAGAGGGGAACCTTCCTGGAGAAACAGCAAGGCACGTTAGTGCCTTGAAGAATAAACCTTGGTGGTCTCCCTTTTCCCTCGAGCTGAAACTCCCACCTTCCAGATCCCAAATGCTATTAACGTACCAGAAAATTAGCATGGTGCATCCAAGTTTTGTCTTCATCTTAGTGCAAAGTTTTATTTCCTCTGTGTCCAGGATGGCTACTTTTGCATGAAAAACATGCTCTTGCAGCACCATTTGACAGCTTTACAGGGTTACCACCTATCAGTTGCTACAGAACAGCTGTTTTTTATTACTATTTTCACTGGCAAACCTCTTACTCACACAAAAATCACAGAATATTAGGAGTTGGAAGGGACCTCGAAAGATCATCCAGTCCAACCCAAAAACAGTGGGGTTATTTGTTGAAATGTGGTCAAATGACTTAATATCCAAATAGTACTGTCAGAACAGCGTTGGACAGTGGTTCAAATAATATTCAAGATCTCTCCACTTTATTTCAGTTCCAAATGCAGCTTGATGTGTCAGCCAAAAGGCTGCTGTCTTCGGGGCAAATTCCACTAAAGTGGAGTTAATCACATCAGGGCAAGTTGTTTCTATACTCTAGTTTTACACCAATTTCAATAAAATTAAAGGTTTGGATGTTGATTTCTCTTGTGTTAATTTAAGATACTCTTGAGTCCCAGATGATTTGTTTTTCCCTTTCTGTAGTTGAACGCCAAACTCCCCACTTTTCTCCCGCCCCTCAAAGCACACAGAAAACGAGACAAAAACCTAAATTAAAATCAGAGTGAGGATTTGACTTAAAAGCATAAAAGAAGAAATAGGGCTGAAATTTAGTACTTATCGCACCCTGTTGTACCTAGATACTGCTGCACATCTGGTATGGGAGATAATGCGCTGTTTAGAGACCGTGCTACGAACACAGAAAATTGGAAATGAGTTTCAAGTCTTAATGCTACATTTCTTCACTACTGGGAGCGAGCAAGGCCCTGTTTTTCCCTCTTTTTGTAGGCTGTGTGATTCGATTCCCTCTGTTTGTTTGCTCTGTAAATAATGTGGGCATGAGTGAAACCAGAAAAGGAATGGTTCTGTAAGAAATATTTCATGCAGCACAGCCGAGAAGGTATTTTTTAATAAATTCCCAGACTGCACACCACGGTTTAATTGTAATATTAGCCTCAGCAAAAAAATAAGAGATGCTTGGTTGAAGCCATGGGTGGAGCAATAAAAACCCACATGTATCTCGTTCATTCATTTGTCACGTAATATAAATAATTAAAACCAAAGGCAGTGGTTAGCCACTCTTGATCTGCAGCAGGGTATATTCTCTAGGGACTACTTGGTGGTCTAATTCACTTTTGTCACGGTCACACATCTCAGTTATTCACATGAGTCTATCCTGTAGGTGTCGGACAGGAGAAGGTAAATCTGCAGCCAACATGCATTACAGCTACTTCCTACTGAAACTCGTGGGTCTGATGACTGGTAGGGAATGTTTTCCTCTTACAGTCATGCAAAACGCAAGATTTTTCTTACAAAAAATGACCCTGATGACCTTTAGCTTGGGACTTAATGGACAGGAAATCACAGAATGGTTTTGGTAGGAAAAGACCTTTAAGATCATCAAGTCCAACCACCAAGTCAAGTACCTCTCTAAATGTAGAACATCAGACTTTATCTGATCTTCTAGTGCTTACATTTGTCCGAATTCAGTGCTTTCTCTCGGTTTAGTGCGTGCACACCTGAATGCTCATTCACCAATAGTGGTAAATAAGAGAGTTTATCCCATGCAGTCACCGTGAAGACAAGGGGAGGAAAAACAGCTAGAAGTGAAGGACGCTGTTGGCACCTGGAAGAAAACATCTCCTCCTCAGTATTGAGCAGCAATGAAGTGCACATCAAAACTGTTTAGGCATTGTGATCCATATTCAGCTATCAGAGTTTTGGCTGAAATTCAGCTGAGCCCTAAGCAAAGTCGAACACGAGGAACATACATCTTATCTACGCTGATGGGGTGTTGCCCTTTGCTGACTGGAAGGACATCTGCCACGGTTTTAATTTCTGGAGCATGATTTGGCGATACCAACTCTCTGGTCAGTGAAATAGCCTATTCAAGGTTTTTGGTCTCTGAATGTAGATGGAAATAAGCCTTGTTTTCACTGTGAATCCAGCTGTCCTGCTCTCCTCCATGCATGGCTTATGGATGGCAAGAAGCTGCCCTGCCTCAAAGAGAAGCTGGAAGGTTACTGCTTCAACCCCCTCAAGGTTAATAGGGAAAACCAGGTTTATTTACCAAAATATGTAGCAGAGTAGCGTACATATACATTGCCTACTTTGATGGCCATGCCTGGTCCAGGTGAGGTTTGTACCGGTGGGTGATCCAGGCGCACAGGGACTGGCATGGGGCCGTGCTCCCTTCGTCCTTATCCCTGCAGCACTGTGGGCTGCTGGGACAGACAGACAAGTCCTTCCTGAAAGGATCAGAGGTTGTAATGTTATGTGGTGTAACAGTTTATTGACCAGTTCACAAAGACTCAGAGATTTCTAAAATCACATTTTTATTACTGATTCAGCCATGCACACACATATTTATAGACTTTAGAAAATCTTTTTAATTGATCAAGTAGGGCAGCATGTTCAATTTTAATAGGAGAGATTACTTGCTGTCCCTGTAGAACCACCTTTTGTACCCACAGGAGGCAGTTTAAAGCATTTACAACGGAGTTGCTTTTTTGGCTGTCATATGGTGGTAATAACCAGCTTTGGTCTATGCAGCAGCTACATTCAGATTTGTTTCCTTCTTTGATCTCCACAACCTGTATGAAAACATTCATTAGACTTTTTAGTATGACTTGTTAAGCCTGACTTCACTTACACATCACCAGTTCTTGTACCTTCTGCTTATCAGCTCACATCTCATACCTCTTGCTTTACAAAGCTGTTCTTCCTTACCCAAAATTCTTTAGGTTTTGAGATGACTCATCCCACTTGTTAACATTCAGAGATTGTGGTTAGTTTTTTTTTTAAATACAGATTCAGAATTTGGCTACTTAATGAGAAAGACCTTATTTCATATGAAACCCTTTCAGACAGTGCATGAATTAAGCAGTGACCTGTAAGTCTTAGTTGCAATTACGGATTCTTCAGAACTTCTACTTTTTAAAAAGTGGTAAGAACCAATTAGTGCACAGCAGCTATTTTCAGAGTAAATCTTAAATTAGCAAAGTCCATTTTGGAAGCAAATTCATTATCTGCCACAGAGCTCAAGATGATGATCAACTGTAAAAGAAAAATCCCAAAAGAAATTTGAACACTGAGGTGCATAATGAACGATTTGGTTTTGTTATTGTGAATGGCCAAGTCCAGAAGCAGGAAAGAGAGTTAAAGGGGTTGGTTATGGAGGAGTGTGGATAACATAGGCATTATCTAAAGTTCTGGGGGAAAAATGACTGCTGTGAGTGAAGTGAACAGAACCGAGATTTCTCACTGGACGCTTATCCAAACTGACCTCATATTTAGGCTTTTGGAGGTTTTTGCAGTCAAAGGTTTGGGATCCGGTTGGCTGTTACAGCACCTGGATCCTTTGCAATTTGCACCTCAATTTGCATTATTCATGGTAACACAGGGAAGACTTTTTAAGGTTATGCTTTTACATAGCGTTTCCTCTAAACACCTTTAGTATGCATCCGAAGAGGATGCTTCCTGCTGTCTTGTTTTGAGGATTGTACATTTTCCAGGGTATACATTTTAGATGTGTGCGCCTTAAAAGCAATGTGCTAGAGCCCCATTTCCCCCACCCCCAGCCCTCCAGCGGGTGATTTATCTGCCTTTAGTGCTTGTTTCACCAACTGCAAGCCCCCTGCTAGTACAGTTCTTTTATACAACCTGAAAATGTTATTCTTTATACGCCAATTGAAATACATCAAATGCGTCGTGGGATGAGACCAAATTAATACTCGGGGTTATGTGCACAGTAATTCACAGCCAAAGGAAGATTGAAAGATGGAAAGATGTGTTGAACGCGTTCCCTTTTTGTCTGATACAGATACAGCATATGTGGAGCACATAGGTTTGAAATTAGATTTCTATATGCAAATGACAGCAATTTATATTAACTCCTATTGTGCTAGAACGTAACATTTTCATCTGATGTAAGCCTTTCCTTCTTCAGATCCTCTTTCTGGTCTTACAGTGCATGTACAAAGATCCTAGACATTAAAATATCTATAAATTGCTGAAAAGGAACAAGCCAGGCACGTGTTGTGACATTCTTCCAGTCAAACTGGATATCAAACTCATCCCTTCTCCCTTTCCTAAACCCAAGTAATGGATTTATTATATCAGGACAGATGAGTAACCAACTTCTCATTAAACCCTGTTAAAATTTGCATGGCAACCGGATTTCAAATTTGGACCTTGTCAAACCTATCGTTTCATTTTGGAAGTAACATTTCATGGATGGAGCACTGATCTTGAATGGGACTACTTGTGGTTGGTTGTCTGTTTGTTTTAAAAGTCAATCAAAAAAGTCGAGATTTTATCTTGATAAATAGCTTAAAAACTCTAAGGAAAATGTTTCTAATTTAGAAAGCTCTCAATTTAGAAAAGTTTTGACCAACTAATCTCAAGATGTTCCCCAAATCTCCAAAGCACAAACAAATTCAAGCCGAAAGGAATTCTGTTTTTCCTCTTCTTGGGGATGTAAAAGATGGCTGAATCAATTAAAAGGGATGAAAATTGGCTTTCAATAGGACCTTGCAGTATGAAGTCACTGTTACTATACAATTATGCAGCGCACAATGGCTGCAGGCATGGCTGGCTGCTGCTAGGCAAAGGCTAATATTGTTTCACCTTAAAACTTAATAAGGCGGCTTCAGTCAACGGTTTTCTCTTCTTTAAGAGCGTAATTCATTTAGGAAAGCAGCGTGCGTGCCTGTGCGTGGGCAGCAATAAAATATCTCCGAGTGCCCCAATGCGCTGCCTCATGCTAAGTGGTTTGAAAAGGCAAAAAAGATTTTAATTTAATTTAGAAAACTGCCATGGTCTTCCACATGTGCCGTGGGGAGTAGGGAAGCTGTAAGCCAGCACGGCACTGCTTCGAGGCAGCAAGAAGGGGCTGCTCAGTATCTGCCAGCAAGGGATGGATGTTGACATAGTCCTGGGAAGGATGGATCCCATGGTAGCCAGGCTGTTCCCAAAGGGCCTCCACTTCATTGGAAAGACATAAATGGAGGAGTTTCTTCCCAATATGTGACCCTCACAACTCCTCCTCTTCTGAAGCAGCCTCGGCCCTGGCGTTTGTACCTCGACCCTCTCCAGGTAGCGCAGCCTTCACCACGTAGCATTGCTTCTGGCGTAGTGGTCGTTCCTTTTCCTCCACATTGGTAGCAACCCAACATACTCTTCTATGTCCAATGTTTTTCTATCACAAAGCTTTTAAACAGCAATATTTTTTCTTAGTCCTATGCCAAGACTGTACAAAGCAGCTCCCGTAGTTTGCAGTACCTTGGGTCTGACTGTCCCCTCTTGGTGCACTTAGAAAAGGAGGATTTCTGGAAGGAACATCACGCTTGAAGGAAACAACAAAATGCATTTTCTAGAGGAAAGCTTTGACCATGAGTTTACCAGTCATTGCCGCCATCCTGCCCAGCTGATGGATACATTTTGGATTCATCCACACACATTCTTCAAGTAGCAGGAGGATCCAGAAGCAAGGATCCAAGGATCCAAGAGCCACTGAATGACCACAATTAACAGACTCTTTAGCAGGACCCTGTCTGAGGCAGGAAAACAGCTGCATTTTCTTATTCTTTAAATTATTTTGTTATATTAATTTATTATACTAATTTATTATTATATTTTATTATATTAATTTATTTCTTAAATCATTTCTTCCCTAACCCCACAGAGACTCATGTGCCCTGTGACAAGATGCACCCAACAGTGAAAGCCGAGATAAAGTTCAGGAACTTGGAATTTGTTTCAGGTCGCTCTGCCCTCGCTGCAGTGGGCTCCTATTAAAAGCAGTGGAGTTTGCAAGCGCACGGTGTTTTTTCCAGGAACGGGCTCTTAATTACGGCTCCCTCGTCCGTGACCGGGTAGAAAATGCAGCCTGCAGTGAAGCAGCAGAAAAATCTTACGCCTTATTTAAATAATGGTGTTCATTGCCCATTAAAATGTAACTTCTTGCTTTAAAACAGGATTAATTAAAATGTACAAGGATGCAATTCAGTTACATTTTTATGCTTCGGCCCAGCGCACACTTTTCATAACTCATTCCCAGAAGGAATATTGGAGGCAGGACGGCGTTCTCAGCTCTGCCGCTAAAAGCACAAATGACTCCAAAATCTCTTCTTTTCAGAAACTTGGCTCAAGTATCGCCATTGTTCGATTTTTCATAACATATTACTTTGGTCATTACTGTTTTGCAAGATAATTGTATCAGCGATCTAACTTCTGACAGTATCCAGAGTGGCTGAAAATAGTTTGCTGCAGCACCTTTGTCTCTTAAAGGCCATTTGGGGCTTGTTATTTTAATCCTTCTGCAGCCTGATTTATCACTTCAAACATCTGTCAGCCGTGCTTTGTCTTGAAATTGATAGTGATGGTGTTACTGATTTTTCAACAGCAGCTGTTAGAGGTTCATTAGTCAGACTCTCAAAGGGAGCAGATAACTGTAATATTTTTCTTTGTTAATCATCTCTTACGCGTTGTAATAATACAGAGCTCGAAATCTGCTAGAAATGCACGGCTCCTCTCTGTTTCTGACTTGTCAGAGGCATCCTCTTATTCATTTAATCTGGCTCGATTATTAAAAGTCTCTTCTTCATAATGCAGTAAAATATTGAATAATGGCGCGTGAGTGGGAAGACAGAAAAATGAGCCTTTGCTGTGCCGTACTTAGCGCCGAGGGAGGTCACTCGAGGGCTCAGAGTTCGCATCCAAATATGAATCAACTCCGAAGAGGAGATTAAGGGCCGCTCTGTAATTGATTTTTAATTTCAAATTTACAAGCCATACAAAACCTCGATGACAACTTCAGTAAAATTGGGTTCATTTCTAACAGATACAGCAGTTTTCCGTTAATGTACTTTTCCCCACCACATAAAATAGACTTAATGGTTAACTATGATTCTTAAAACATTTCCCCCCAAAAAAACATCCCTGCAGGCTGCCTCCAGCCGAGTGCCACAGCGACTCCTGCGAGGAGCTTCGGGAGACCCGAGCATCTGTGAACCCTCCCGCAGCCAACAGCGTATCAGGGCTACCGCCGGTTCAACCGGCAACGCTCACCAACAGATAATTACAGTCTGAAATTAGTATTTTAATGAACTGAGCTCAGCAAATGTAAAGCGAAATCTCCCAGGCATTCAAGAAGTAAGTGGGAGGGAAAATTATTAACTGTGAAGTTCAACAGACGGATGGTCAGCAGGTGCTGGCTTGGCAAAGGAGGCGAATGTTCCCCTTTTTCAATTTGCGGTAGGAGGAGGCTTGCACAGGTTTGGGTCTGCATGGGGCACGGTGACTTCGGTGGACGTTGGAAACACCAGGGGCATCTCTCAGGCTTTCCAGGTGAATAGAAATGTCTTCTCAAAATAACTAAATGCTGGCTCTTCATCCTCAAAGCACAAGTCTCTGTGCCATAAGACAAGACATGTGTCCATAGCACCAGTGAGGCTCAGTGGGAAACAGATTGCAAGGGTCCAGTTTTTCAAGGATATGCAAGGAATTTCAAGAAAATGCACCCAGTGGCTCAGAAAGAATCTGAAAATCAGTTCTTTTCTATATGTTGTCAAAGCATGAGTTGTGTTTTCTTCTTAAAGATGGACAAGTACCTTGATCCAGTTTGCATCGGACACCATGGCCATTCCAGGTCTAGGGACAGGGCTGTGTAGGGAGCAGGAACAAAGAGCTGGAGGTACCTGCTTGAAGACCCCTGCCGAAAGAAATATCCCCCACACCACAGCCTTGACACATGTTTGGATGGCCAGAAGACAGAGCCCATTGCCAAACACAAACCCACACGCTCAGCTCAGGTTTCTTCTCCTTTCCAGTTACCAAGGTTAGAAACCATTCCTGAAATTAATGCACATCGATTTTCGAAGTTTCAGCTTTGGGCCGTCTGTCTTCAGAAGTCCTTCAGAAGTCCCACCTAGAGAGATTATTCCATTCGGATTTCATAGGCTTGGTGACCTCTTTGTTTTATTTGCTGAAGGACAGTCAATCTCTAACAGAGTTCAAAACACTGTGTAGGCAGTCAGGAGGATCATATATATATATATATATATATATGAATGTGGAATATGTTTATATAAACTAAGATTTCATAACCAAATTAGGTGTTTTTGTACAAGACTATTTCTCAGATCCTTCACAGAATGGTTTATGTTTTTGTTACCTCTCCACATTTCAAAAAGAGCTGGGTGCCTCATACACAGCAAAGAGAAAAACTGCTCAGTAATATCAGACCAAATTATGAGGGTCATTCCTCTGCAAACATACAAATAAGATCCCTGTTTTCTGTCTCAGATCTCTGGTTTAGATTTGGAGGGGGGGGAAAAACCCTAAACCAGTAAAAAGTGAAGTCTTTGAGAGTAGAATTAGTGCACATTTTTTGGTAAGAAGCATTGTTCAGAGTGAATTTTCTGTTTTCTCAGCAAAAAGGTAGATCAATTTGATGCATGGATATCATTTAAAAGATACCTGTGCTCTAAGCAATTTATCCTATTGAGGCTGAAGGGAACACTTCAGATAACCTAAAACTCCTCACAGGGGCTGTGGGAAAGACGGCATATACTTTCCACAAATACATTTTTGAAAAAGGAAATCCTTGCAGGCTTTATTTTTAATGTTCACTCTTTTTTCCTCTGCTGCTGCTGCTTCCTCCCAGTTTTGTTTCTTTCCTGAAATGCTGTTTTAGTAAAACACTGTTTTGCTTTCTTACAGAAGTGGAGAATTTTAAAGTGATTTTCTGTAAAATATTGATACTGAGCTTGAAGTATCTGTTTTGGTTAAAAATAGGCAATGAAATTGTAGCCTGAATTGGACATTCTCCCAGCATACCCCTTCGTTTTCCATTTGTATTTCTGTCTGGGTTATTTGAATATTATCAACTCATATTCTCATTGAAGTGAAGACTTCTACCTGTTACCTCGCCTTCAGGTGTGCACAGACACAGAGCCCATCCTCTCAGATGTGTCGAGGAGGGGTGGCACAGCACCCTTCAGCAGCGCCACGCTTCATTACCTGCCCGTACAGAGCAGAGGAGCAACTTGCCGTATCATAGCATGGCAAAACAGCGCCGAGTCGCACGCTGCCTTTCATGTTTCCAGTTTATGTTTCCTGACTTTCCTTCTGTGACAGTTGGAAAAGCACAAGGCTAAAAAGGGAGAGAAAGCTTCAGGTTTACCCTCCTTGTCATGCCTCCTGCAGGTATTTAAGTGCGTGCCTGTGTTTAGCTGTGGTAGTTGACTTTCAGACGACGATGTGTCAGAAAGTATTCATATTCACAATTAATATTTTGACAGATAGTTTTATTCTGTCATTTCTCATTTTCTTTGCCACTTTCCTATTACGCCGCTGTGACACTTTCCCAGCGATGCTGAAGAGCGATGGCTTTGGAGGAAGCCCCATCACCTATAGCAGGATGTGGTACAGCAATGAGCGGCTTCTGGACCCCTCTGCAAGGCCGGGATTTGTTGGTAGGATTCATTTACCAGCACAAATTGTAAGGGGCTGCAAGGTTCAATCATGAAGGCTTTTTTCCTGCTGCAGCAGCTCGTCATTTTAGTTTTAACTGCAGGACAAAACTGTTAAAGCAAGCCAATTATACTGGCTATTGAACAGAGGATTTCTGTCCACCTTTCCAAGTGAAAGAAAGTAGGAATAGTTACATTAGCCGTTACAGTTTTCCAAATTGCAGCCCCCCCCGAACATGACTGGGGGTCTTTGAGAAGTCTGGGTACACTGCTGCCGTTCAGCACTTCTGACAACCCACCCCTACTCCGCAGTTCCCCCGCATAAAGGATATTTCTGCTAAATTTAGCACACAGACCCTCTTTTTGATCCATTTTAAAAAGAGACAGAAATCAAGCAGGTGAACTCTGAATTTCCATCTTTTTGCACCAGAGTATTTCAAAGAGTCTGTCATTGCCCAAAGGAGAGAGAAATCCGGTCACAAGTAGCTGGCATTTCTTTCTTTCCAGTTTAGCAAGGGAGAGGTTGTGCAAGTGTAGGAGAGCGTTTCGGGTGTCTGAAGAGCAAGGGCACCCTCAGTTACAAGGTTCAGCCTCTCCTGAATATTCACATCCCACCGCCCCCATTAGCACGGGTAAATGGCGATGGTAATTTCTGTGGCGTCTCTTCACTTACACGGGGAAATAATTAATTCCCAGCTCCTGATAAATGTGTAACGAAACTGGAGCTGCTCAGCTAATCAAGCTAACGAGTGGTACCTTCAGCATTATCCAGGTCCTGCTTTTGCTGGTGAGCTGCTCTCAACCTCCAGTTGTGACGTCTTTTGTCATTTCTTTTGGGTTTTTTTTCATTAGAAGTACCTCCCTGCTCACTGCTCCTTGTGCACAGAGGGTTGGATGTGACACGGGTGTCCCCTGGGCAATGAGGAATTTGGCTGGGGTAGTAAAGCAAGCAGTCAAATATGGGGCTGTGTTTTAGCAGCAGCACCTATTTCATCTGAAATATTTCAAGTCATTTTTGTACTTTTCTTCCCAACTGAAATAAAAGGCAGAGGTTGGTTGTAGTTCTTTGGAGGTACCTTGTTGTTTTCGCAGTGTGAGTGCCACGCACCCCGCTGTCAGGCCCTCAGGTAACCACACACACTTTTTAACTAACAAAACCAATTTCTGAGAAGTCGCTTATATCAACTCCTCTATACTTATCTAATTTAAAATACACCTTCTGAGAAAAATAACCACCAACTCCAAATCGTGGCAGGACGTTACATGCTTCCTGCAAAACACTCAATTTTCACTTGCTGCAGCTCCCCGGGTCCAATTCCCATTGGCACCAGGGCTGCTTGGCTGGGAGCTGCAGCTGGCGGCAAAGTGAGGAGGAGGACGAGGAATCGGTGCAAATTTCAGGACCTGCCTGGAAAGGAAAGATTTTTGATTCGTTGCAAAGCAGCTCCTTGTTACTTGGGGCAGGCTGACCTGCAGCGTTTTGTTTTCTCCAGGGAAGTCCAAAAGCTTCCCAACAGAAGAAGCTGAAGATGGAGGCATCCTGAAGGATTTTAGTTCTGTGGTAGCTGAAGTATGGACTTACAACATCCTGAAGAATAAGGCTGTGACTAGAGGGAACAAACAGGGCTCTTGTGTCCAGTCCTGCTACAAGAGGATGTTGCTTAATTCCCGAATTCCTTGAAGCATTCCTGACAGCAATCACATCTGCTGCCATAAAACCCATCACAGCCTCTGCCTTTGGGAAAAACGTATTTAATAATCAGTAAAGTTCAAGCTCAGCTTGTTGTGATGAATTGTAAGAACCCGCCGTCATTTTCCTGCAAAAAAAGGGCTATAATGGAACACAATTTTATGTTTTTCCATTTAATTGATGACGGGACTGAGTTTTTATTAATCTTTCTGGGCTCCTGTGTAAGATGCTGAAAAAGCTAATATGAGATCATTGTATCTGGTTAATGTGTGCGCTTTGCAAAATTGATAAGGCCTGTCAAGACATAAATTATTTAAAATTTGATAAATGTGTTGAAATCATTGAATTTTCAAACAGACAAAGCAGAGCTATTTCTCTTCTCCCCTCACTCACTTCAAATGGAGGTTTTTGTGCAGCCGCTCAATGGTGCTGCCTTATCCTCGCAGCACACAGTGAGGGACCAAATTGAGCACGAGGAAGCGGTGACACAAATACAGACCCCAGCGTCAGGGATGGAAGCAGCTGAGAGCAAGGAGACCACTGGAGGCCTCCCAGTATGAGCTTTTCACTGGTGAAACTGGGGTGGGGGGAGGTTGAGTACCACCTCCTTCCTACCACCCCTCTCTGTTGGTGCGATGAAAAGCTCACAGCAGCACCAGTGAGCAGCCGAACGGTTCAGAGCTGCTTATCCCAACAGACCTATTTATTTCGGCTAATTGCCTGGAGTTTTTAAATGATTCCTGGCAGGGGTGAAGCTATCGAAGTGATTGCTGGTGATTGATGAATAACCTGGATAAAATTCCCAAAGCATCAGGACGATTAACTCTTGCATGGGTACACCTGCTTGTATTTAGTGCCTTGTAACAAGAGAAAGGCATGGGAGCAAGTTCCGGGTGAAATCGAATTTATACGGGCAAATAGAGAAAATACAGCACTTGCTGAGATCAGTGTCGCGTCTGCACAGGCTCAGTTCTCAGAAATAGCTCATAGGGTTCAATAGTTAACGATTAATAGTTTTATAAGTTAAAAAAAGAGTTCATTATTTAACCCTGTGCTGCTCTGCCATGGACAGGATCACTCATGGAAGAGAAAGGTTTTGAAGAGCAATAGCAATCTTCTGGAGAAGTGCACAGGAAGAACCAATAGTTTGAAGTTTAAAACTACATAAATATCAACCACATCATACTTTGGTCTGAGTTGTTTTTGTGGTTAAGGAAACAGCAAGGCACCTTGGGGCTTCTGAGCATCTCGATGGGTCCAGGCTTATCTCCCTTAACTGGAAAATATCTGCGGTCTAATGGAAATTTTTGGGTAACTGGGTGACATTTAACGGCCTCTGTAATATTGGAAGAGATTAGGTGATTTCTTCTGTTTGGAAATTGATGGTTTGAAGGGAATGGGAAAATGCCAGTGCAGCAGAGGAGAACTATAGCAATAGCCATCTATTTAAATATATACACTGACTTCTCTAAGCCAGTATTTTTCAAAAACCCTACTAGCAATATTTTCCACTACAGAGAAGCATTACAGTGAAATGGGAAGATGCTGAGGAAGTAATTTTTTCCAGCATGTGCTGCATTCTTTTATTACAGGCTTTTTTATTTCCCGGAAATTGCTAACCAGCGTGAATAAGCAGCTGAACAAAGTGCATCAGCCCATCCCTGCTAATAGCGAAGAGCTGTCAGCAAGCGAAGGGCCTTTGGGATGTATAGAGGAGAATGGTGCATTGGAGTTCGATTCTCTTGCAGTGTAGAAAGCTTTATTCAAAATAGGAAAAAATAAAAGTACGCACAAAGAAGTTTTTCCATTAAAAAAGCACAAATATTATTCACATTTCTGAACAATGCGCTGGGAGATTCTTTGTTAGACGCCTTTTTATGAAACATTGCAAAACACAACACATGTACAACCCAGAGCCTGCAAAGGCTCTTTTCCTGCAGCCGACCGAGCTGACAACTCCGAGCCTTATTCCTACAATGAAATCAGGGAAACGAGAGCAGTGGGGCGAAGCAGAGTCAAGAATTAAGGCTGTATGAGACTGGGGAATCCTGCAGTCTGCAAACTATTTCCAAGAAAGAAAGAAATAGGAAAAAATTACTCAGGTCAAGTGTAAAGTACAACTTCCAGCAGTGGCTAGCGATTGCTATCTAGGAGTTATAGAGAAATATTACATCCTTATAATTCAACAAATTAATGATTTCGTATTCCTATATCATGAAAGTTTTATTGCCACATGAAATAGCCCACATCACTGCAGCTGCGGGGATGTGTTTCACTACCTTATTACTGCACCTCATTTGGTGCAACACATGGGTAATTAAAAGCAGTGGTAGTTTAGGATGATGCAACTCTGCAATTCCACCATTGCAGTTTTGAAATAGTTGTGCCCTAAGACCTTCCTGATGTGACAAAATGACCTGGTTTTAGCATGCGTGAACGTTTCCCACCCTTCAGCCACCCCGAACCTTACACCCACATATTTCTTCTTTCTATATCAGAGCCTTCTGACAAAAGCAGTTCAGGAAGCAACGCTCTGCCGTCTCGTTTGGTGTGAGAGCCCCCTGAAGAGACATACATTGGGCATTACCGGTAACACGTGGCTCGATGCCCTCCAGATCTCCTCATAAAAGCAGAGGGGAGAAAAGCCAAGGAGCCATTGCATGGGCTTCAATAACCATCGCAGAAGGAAAGTGGCCCAGCAGGACCATTGCACGTGTCCCTGTGCCCTTGCCAGAGGACAGGCAGAGCCGAGCACAGACACGAGCAATGTTAGGACCTCCCATGAATCAAGCAGCTTCATTTCGCTGTATTTCTCCTTAAAATTTCCAACCATTTCCCCCAGCACAGTCACTAACAGCAATCCCAGCCATAGGTGCCCATGCTGGAGTGGTCATTAGCACTGAAAGCAGCAGATCACTTAGGTAATTCAGTACTGCCTGATCCCAGCTGGAATCTGGAAGTGCAGCAGAAAAGCCTCTTTTTTTGTGCTTCTAAAGGCCTCGGGTCAGTTTTGGGGTGAAGGGCGAGTGAACGTCTGCATCGGCTCCTGTTTCCCTTGAACAGAGTCCCTTCTCTGCGGCAAGGGAGCGATTTCCCTGGCAGAGGGGATGGCCAGCAGCTCCCAGCATTACCCATCTGATTTTGGGGCTTCTGAGCAGGCTTAAAAAGTGGCTGAAGAACCATGCATAACCATGGCATTGCTTCAGCACACGGTGGAAACGATGCTTCCCCCAGCACCGTTGTGACAGCGTTATTTGTGCGGGCGCAGATAAGCATCTGTCACCGTTTCCATCAGAATCTCCCATTTTCCTGGCCTCATCGCTCAGCCATAAAAAAAGCGCAGCAGAAAGTTGACGTACAAGGTCTCAGGCTGAGAGCGATCACTGGTGTCTGGGTTTTTCCTCCCTCTTTCTGCTCTGAAGAAGAAAATAACGTATTTCTGCAGAGACACCCCTGACCACTGTGTTTTGATTAATTTAGCAATAGCGATGGCCACCTTTCACCATTCAAGTTGTGAACGTTGCCATGATGGCTGCCTTTCAACGTTCAATCTTAATTACTGAGGTAGGGTGATCAGGAAGAAGCCGTGGTAAGTGGGTTTGGGTGGTTATTGCTAGACAAGAAGCCACCGCGAAGAGTAAGGTGTAATCTTTGCCAGTTGATGAAATGAAAAATTTAAATTATAGAAATAACAGTTGAATATTATACGTGCTGAGTGTTTCAACTGCTTCAAGCACATTTCCACCCTGCTCAATAGCAAAAACTCCATCGTGTGTGGTTGTAGTGCTGGGAGCCCACCATCCCGATCCCAGCACTGGGAGATCGGTGGTGAAGAGAGCAGCATTTTGGCAGGAGAAGAAGGCAGCAGTTTGGGGATGAGGACAGCACAACGCTGTTCTTTCTTCTTTCCCTTTTAAGCACCTTCTCTTTCTGTTCACGCCTTTTGTAAGAACAACTGCAGCTGAAAGAGTTTTTTTATTTGTACATTGGGATGATGGTGTAAGAGTCCTGAGAGAACATGGGCAATGAGCAGGAGGAACTGGAAGCTATTGTGCATTGACATAACTACGATGTAGTAACTATCATGGAAACACGGCAGAATGAATCACACAACTGGAGTGCTGCCAT
>NW_010181076.1:0-649 GCF_000695765.1 Mesitornis unicolor
GCAGAGCCTTCCTACCCTCAGGCAGAGGGTAACACTTTGCATTAGCCTTTATTCCCTGTACTCTGGTTTTCAGGAGATGCAGCTCAGCCCTTGCCCAGCTGTTTGAAGCATCGTGGGGAGGGTTTGAGATATTAGGAGTTTCCTTTAATGTGGATGGGAAGATGTCAGAGGTCTGTGTCCCGAGCTGGTTCCCGTACCACCACTGCTGTCTAATTATAGAGGAGTCAGCTGCTGGAAAACTGATCCAGCCTAAATCCACACTTGGTTTGAGCTGCACTTGCCCCTCCAGCTCCCCCCGTTTCGCTGTGGGGTGAATTTTGCACCATCGGCCATGGGAGCTCCCCTTTCCCTGCCCTCCTGTGCCTGCGCAGTCTCTGCTGCTCCACAAATGCTCAGGTCTGGCCCCAAAAAGCCAGAAAAGCTCTGATTTCAGCCCAAGGAGTGGCTGGAGCCCAAGGCCACATGGTTGGACTTGATCTTAGAGGTCTCTTCCAACCTCAGCGATTCAGTGATGCTGGGAACCGAGCTGCAGAACCACAGCAGAGGAGGGAAATGGGGGAATAAATCCCGTGGATCTCTGGGAATGCTGGTTTTGGGAGAAAGCAGCCAAATGCCTGCCAGACCCCCAGGGTCTCTTCCCCTGCTGCCC
>NW_010181076.1:680-2723 GCF_000695765.1 Mesitornis unicolor
TTCCAAATCCCTGCTCCCAACCTGCATCCCTGTTCCCAGCCCAAATCCCTGTTCCCAGCCCAAATCCCTGTTCCCAGCCCAAATCCCTGCTCTCAGCCCAAATCCATGCTCCCAACCTGCATCCCTGTTCCCAGCTCAAATCTCTGCTCCCAACCTGCATCCCTGCTCCCAACCTGCATCCCTGCTCCCAGCCCAAATCCCTGCTCCCAGACCTTGTCACTGCTCCCAATCTGCATCTCTGCTCCCAGTCCAAATCCCTGCTCCTAATCAAAATCCCTGCGCCCATCCCAAATACCTGCTCCCAGCCCAAAGCCCTGCTCCCATTCCAAATCCTTGCTCCCACCCCATGTCCCTGCTCCCAATCCAAGTCCCTGCTCCCAACCTGCATCCCTGTTCCCAGCCCAAATCCCTGCTCCCAGACCATGTCCCTGCTCCCAACATGCATCCCTGCTCCCAGCCCAAATCCCTGCTCCCAATCCAAATCCCTGCTCCCAACCTGCATCCCTGCTCCCAGCCCAAATCCCTGCTCCCACTCCAAATCCCTGTTCCCAGCCCAAATCCCTGCTCTCAGCCCAAATCCCTGCTCCCAGCCCAGATCCCTGCTCCCAGCCCAGATCCCTGCTCCCAGCCCAAATCCCTGCTCCCAATCCAAATCCCTGCTCCCAACCTGCATCCCTGCTCCCAGCCCAAATCCCTGCTCCCAATCCAAATCCCTGCTCCCAACCTGCATCCCTGCTCCCAGCCCAAATCCCTGCTCCCAATCCAAATCCCTGCTCCCAACCTGCATCCCTGCTCCCAGCCCAAATCCCTGCTCCCAGACCTTGTCACTGCTCCCAATCTGCATCTCTGCTCCCAGTCCAAATCCCTGCTCCTAATCAAAATCCCTGCGCCCATCCCAAATACCTGCTCCCAGCCCAAAGCCCTGCTCCCATTCCAAATCCTTGCTCCCACCCCATGTCCCTGCTCCCAATCCAAATCCCTGCTCCCAACCTGCATCCCTGTTCCCAGCCCAAATCCCTGTTCCCAGCCCAAATCCCTGTTCCCAGCCCAAATCCCTGCTCTCAGCCCAAATCCATGCTCCCAACCTGCATCCCTGTTCCCAGCTCAAATCTCTGCTCCCAACCTGCATCCCTGCTCCCAACCTGCATCCCTGCTCCCAGCCCAAATCCCTGCTCCCAGACCTTGTCACTGCTCCCAATCTGCATCTCTGCTCCCAGTCCAAATCCCTGCTCCTAATCAAAATCCCTGCGCCCATCCCAAATACCTGCTCCCAGCCCAAAGCCCTGCTCCCATTCCAAATCCTTGCTCCCACCCCATGTCCCTGCTCCCAATCCAAGTCCCTGCTCCCAACCTGCATCCCTGTTCCCAGCCCAAATCCCTGCTCCCAGACCATGTCCCTGCTCCCAACATGCATCCCTGCTCCCAGCCCAAATCCCTGCTCCCAATCCAAATCCCTGCTCCCAACCTGCATTCCTGTTCCCAGCCCAAATCCCTGCTCCCAGACCATGTCCCTGCTCCCTACCTGCATCTCTGTTCCCACCCCATGTCCCTGCTCCCAGCCCAAATCCCTGCTCCCAGCCCAAATCCCTGCTCCCAACCTGCATCCCTGTTCCCATCCCATGAGCTTTTGTCACCCTGTCCCCTCAGCAACACCCGCAGAGGGCTGATGTGCCCCTGGGGACATCGGTGCCTCCTGGGCTCTGCCCAGAGGATGCTCTTTGAGCCCCAGCACCATTTTTCCAGCAGTACCCAGGACAGGAGGATTTTGGCAGCCTGAGAGTGCTCCCATTGCCTGTGCCCCCTCGCCACCCTGCTGTCACCATGCCATGGGGGGGATCTGTGTCACTGTCACCCTGTTCAAGTGACACTGCCATGATTTGGCTGGGGAGTTGCTGCCAGAAACCTGCAGGGCTTCTCTCTTGCTCCTCATTAATTCCTTAATGACCCTGACCCACAGCTTGGCCAAGTCTGGGCAGCCCTGGACCCCCAGAAGATCCCTCACCATGGGGTGGCTGGGTGTCCCATCAGCTTGTGGGGACATGG
>NW_010181076.1:2966-3183 GCF_000695765.1 Mesitornis unicolor
CCCTGCCCTGGCCTCCAGCACTGGGATGGGGCAGCCCAGACCCCAGCAGTGCCCCTCTCCATAGCCCCCACTGTCCCCCAATCATCCCCTTCTACCATCCTCTCCTCCCTTCATCTCCCCATTGCCCCCTGCATCCCCTCTCCATGGTCCCCTCATCCCCTTCATTGCCCCTCCATCCCCCTTCTAACCCCCCAACTTCACAATTGCCCCATCAGCC
>NW_010181077.1:0-8444 GCF_000695765.1 Mesitornis unicolor
GGAGATGAGGTGCTGAGGGCCATGGTTTAGAGGTGGAGTTGGCAGAGCTGGGTTCACGGTTGGGCTCCATCTTCAAGGTCTGTTCCAAGCCCAGCGATTCTGTGATCCTGTGTCTGAATGGGGCTGGTTGTGCCTCAGCGCGACACCAGGGGGATGTGGGGGTTCTGGGTGCTTCTGCAGAGCTGTGTGATGGGCCCAGCCCACACCAGAGCCAGGAGCTGCCCGGCGCCATCAGAAAGTTCTGGAAGGCTCCAGGGTTTGGGTGGAAATGGGACCCTTAGCGTGTGTAAAACACAGGAGAGGTTTCAACTCTGAAGATTTTTAGCTAATTTGAAAAAATGTAAGCAGCGTTTCTGTAGTTACTCATGCTGGTTATAATTACACCTTCTGAAGCAGCATTGCTTTGATAGGTGGCTTTGGTGTAAAAGGGAAACGTCAGGAGCTGCTGGAGCCCACTGTGCCTTTCTAAAGACATCTTGCGTGCGTGTTTTCTCTACTTTATGGTACACACTTGTTATTTTTATGTGTAACGCTACCGCTGCATTGGGCATCTGGTTGGGAGGCTTCTGGGAAATATGGAGAGGGGCTTTTCCAGCACCCTGCTACTAAAGCAGTCTGCTTTGTGCTCCTGTTTTAAGACCTGGAAGTCATCTTAAAGGATTTTAGGTATCGGGATGTAGCTGAAATGTGCCATACTTCAGCCTGGATGGCAGCTTTTGGGAGTCGGTTCGCTCGTAAAGAGGGAGGCTGCTGTTTGCCTGAAAAATGCAGTTTTTAGAAGCAGAGTGAACCAAGTGTCTCAAACTGGAAAAGTTTCTGTTTTGCCAGGAGGGTGGGGAGGAGGATTTGGAGATGGAGAGCGTGGGGGAGGTATCCTGCAGCGGAGGTTTTGACATCCAGCGGAGGCTGTTCACTGCTGGCAGGCTTTTGTTATCTGCTGAGCTTTTAGCTGTGAATCGTGAGGTTGGTGGAGGAGGAGCTCACCCAGTCTGGTGGTTAGTGGGGGTTACTGGGACCGGTGTTCAAGGTGAACGAACATCAGGAGATGCAGCAGCAGCACAGTGACTGCTTTGGCATGGCGGGAGCAGTAAAACTGCACTGATTTATAAACCTGGTTCTGATGGTCTTGCCAAGTGGTTGTCAGCTTTGGGTTTTGGGGAAGTGAAGGTAGGAGCCAAAGAAACCAAGTTAAAAAGCTCTTTTTAAAAAATCTGGCTGAGGGGTTTAAGAAAGAGGATCACTAGAGCATGCATCTCGTTTTTTCCAGCAGTTGGAAGAACGTAAGCAAGACGTAGCGTGCTCTTTCTGCAGCAGAACTGGAACGGGAGAAGCAGTGGGGTTGTGTGAGTGTGGTGTGTGGCTGCCTACGACCTTGTTGGCCCTGTCCCTTGTAAATGTTTCAACACTCTGGGGTTCAGTTTGTCCATCAGCTCTGAGCAGCCCATATTTCTACTTACAAAATAAATCAAGGCTTTGAATTATTTAGCTTAATTCCAAAACACAAACAGCTTTAGAAGGCAGTTTTTCAAACGTTCTTGAAAATAATCTGCGTGTAAACACGAAGATCCGGGTTGCAGAAGTCGTCTGGGGAGTAACATTTTCCACGTGAACAAGATGTGGGGGCTGTGGGGCAGGCGGTGTGGCAGCACTGCCAGGAAAAGGCAGAGGTGTTTGTGTGAAACCTGTCTTGCTTTTATCCCGTGCCGAGATTTTTCTCCTTTCAAATGTTAGGGTGAAATGGTAGATTTCAAGTAGAGACATTTCAAGCATCCAGGAAATGTCTTCTCATTCTGCTGCTTCACGACGGCACCGAAGGAAACCTTTCCGAAATCGAGCCGAAGTTGCCATTAGAGATGTAGGGACTTGTGTCCCACCATTACCACTTAAAAACAGAAGCAACGATTTCTCTTCCTTTGCAACCTACAGGAAAAATAGCTCCATTAGTTGGAGGGCGTTACTTTGTAGGAGTTCAGTGACTTTATTTCTTGGTGAGTCTGTGGGGGGAACTTGGAGAAAGCTCTTGAAGGTGGTTCCTCACTGAAGGCGAACCTTGAATTGTCCCTCTGGAGCAACAAGGTTCCTGTCCACCACATCATTTGGTGTCATGTAGGACCAGCTCGTGTGGAAATTCTCTCTCCCATCACACCCAGCCTTTTCCTGTTGCTTTCAGTGCCATTTTTCTGGCATTTTGTGCTTGGATTTAATCTCTTACGTGTTGGTGACATCTCCATTGGCGCTCGGGTGGGACAAGGCAAAGTTGCAGACGCATTGGAGCCTTCCTGGAGGGGTTTTCTCAGCACAGCGGCCTGTTGGAGTGGTAACTTAGTGCACGGAGTCTCCTCAGCTGTGATTTAGTTATAATATTGTGCTTTTTCTCTCCCTCCAGGCATCTTTGCTTACCTGAACTACCATGTTCCCCGGACACGGCGGGAGATCCTGGAGACCCTCATCAAGGGGCTCCAGCGGCTGGAGTACAGGGGCTATGACTCTGCAGGTAACTCTCACCAAGCGACAGTGGTGCTTTTTTGGGTTTTGGCCTGTAAATGGTGATTTCTGTGGTGTGTTTCTGCTCTTTTCTGCTCTTGAAGAAAGCCGAAACACAAATTGGATGTGCCTGTGATCGCGTGGTCAGAGGTTTGGATTAATTTTTGATATAGAGGTTTCTCTAAACATTCTTGATGCCTAAGGCTTCAAGACTTCAAAAATACCTACAAGATGACAAAGGGAAAACTGGCTTCTAATCTAAGGGGCTTCTTGCCTTTATTTGGGGTCAACCTGGAGGGAAAGGGCACTGTTAAAACAGCAATCAGCAGTATTTGTTTATGTAAAATACCGTGATTCACTTCCTGCACTTCACACCTCTGTTTTTATTCCCTGGCGGTGTTCAGGTGTGGGAATCGACGGTGGAAACGACAAAGACTGGGAAGCCAACGCTTGCAAAATCCAGCTGATCAAGCAGAAGGGGAAAGTGAAGGCCCTGGACGAAGAGGTTCACAGTAAGTATTTCCCTCTCCTCTGCCTGCTCCCCTTCCTTGGAATGCCCTCTCACCATCTGTGTTTTGAGTTTTGGCTGTTTCACCCAGCAACACGCCATTGCCAGTAACTCTGTACAAGGTGCCAGGGGTGTCAGCACTCGCAGATGTGCTGAGAAGAACCCGGTGATCCCGTGGATGTTGTCACCAAGTTACAGAGAAGTGCTGATTTCTCAAGACAAATGAATCACATCCCGGTAAAATAGAATAGACCTGAAAATAGGCCAAAAAAAACCCAGACCAAAAAAAAAAATCCCTTAAACTGGGGAAAGGGGAATTACTGGGAGATGGTTGTCAGAGCTTGGGCAGAGGAGAGAAATGCTCCAGTAACTTCACCAGTTGAATTTGACATTTAAATCCATCCGAGTGGGGATGGGCCAAGCAGTTGGCTTCAGAAGAGCACTGATGTGTGTGTCACTGTCAAATGGGTGAACACAGAGAGTGGGGTCTTCTGCATCTGTTTCTGCCTCTGTGTTCCCTTGATTTAAACGTTAAATTCATTAAATCTGTGCAGAACGCAAATAAACACAAAGCTGTTGGGTGTGGAGTCGTGGGTAAGTTGTGTGAGAATGGGAAGGTGCCTTCAGAGGAGTCAGGATCTCCAGTTTGCGTTCAAGAGCTGCTGTGTTGTAGTTTAACTTTTTACCCTAATTTAACCCATGCTAGCGTTAACCTCACAGCGCAGGGGCTGTTTATCCTAAAGGAATGTGTAGAGAGAACCAGGGACTGGAAAGCCCAGGCAAGGTGCGTTACACAAACAGCAGATAAAATGTTCATGAAGAAATACTTGCCTGCTCAAGGAAACTGCAGCCCATACAGTTTTAAAGAGGTCGTGGAGACACTTGTAGGACAAAAGGGATTTTTTTTTCCCAAATAACTATTACTATTAATGGTGTGCTTTCTAGAGACAAGGGGTAGTGATGAATTTTCCTACTGCAGTGGTGTGTAACCATGGGATGGGCTGGTTCAGTCACAGCTGACCCGTGCAGGACGGCGAGGGGTACTCCAGAGAGAGAAATTTGGGTTGGATTCTGTCTTAAAAGGGGTTTTATTTATTTTGTTGGGGTGAGGAGTGCAGGGAAGCTGCTTGTGTGCATCAGCATTCTGCATCCCTGAAAACACACCCGATACTTTGGGGATTTGCTGGTTCTGTTTCCCTGTCGCCGTCCTGTGGACCCCGCGGGCTGTGATGCTCCCACACTGACTCTGGGGTAGGGACAGCCCCTTGGTACTAAAAACTGCTTCTGCTGCAGAGCAACAGGACATGGACCTGGACATCGAGTTTGACGTGCACCTCGGCATCGCCCACACCCGCTGGGCGACCCACGGCGAACCCAACCCCATCAACAGCCACCCGCAACGCTCAGACAAAAACAACGGTGAGCGGGATTGCCGGGGGTGTAGAGGGAAGCCGGGTGCTGCCTCCAGTGCCTGGGGTGTCACAGGGAGAGCCATGGGCAGTGGGTTTGTTGCAGCCAGGATGCCAGACCCGGTTGCTGCGAAGCCAGAGGGGTCTGGGGTTCATTTTGGGCCGTGGGGTTTGTTCAACTGTGGATGAGCTCAGGAAAGGTTGGGATTAATGCCCAGAGGGTCGGTGGGTGCATGGGCACAGCACAAGGAGGTGAACACAGGATGAAATGGGATGGTGAGAATTTTCGTGGCTGTTCTTTGGGATGTGGAGTTTTGTATCATTTTTCCCCTCGTTTATTTACAGTGGTTTCATAAGCACCCCTGTATGGAAGGGTGTTGGTCTTCTCCATGCTGCTGCAGTGTACAGCTTGGGCAGCGTTGGGTGTAGGTGCCCGAGGGGCAGCACCGAGGTTGGCAGGGGGTGGGCAGCGTTTAAGGGCTCCCAGGGGCCGGAAATGGCCAAGCAACTCAGAGACTCCAAAAACTGCTCACCCAGCAAAGCTCTGTGGGCTCTGCTGTTGGGTCTTGTGGCCTCGGGCAGGGTGGGCACCCACTGCTGGGCCAGGGGCTGAGCGGGGCCTTTCCTCTGTCTGCAGAGTTCATCGTCATCCACAACGGCATCATCACCAACTACAAGGACCTGCGGAAGTTCCTGGTGAGTGATCCCTGTGTGTGTGACAGTGACACTCACTCCCTCACTCTCACACTCACTTCTGCCCTCACACACTCCCCCACTTCTGTTCTCACACTCACTTTCCCACTCGCACACTCGTCCCACTCCTCTCCTCACGTTCCTTCACTCCCCGCCCTGTATTCTCACACTCGCTCTCCAACTCGCATTCACTCATGTTCTCTCACTTGTATTTTTGCACTTGCACTCACTTTCCTACTCATTTACACTCATCCACTCACACTCTCCTGCTTTGTGAGTACATGCTCACACTTGCATCCCCCATTCCCTCATGTTCCTCACTCCCCACTCATGTTGTCACATTCACACTCACTGCCCTACTCACATCCCCCAACTTACTCTCCCTCTCACACTCACCTCCATTCACACTCCCTCACCCTTACTCTCCCACTCATGCTCCCCCACTCGCACTCACTCAAACTCCTTCACTCCCCCCTTCCTCCCACCTCTACTCTCCCACTCATGCACCTCTCATTACTCTACTCCTTCTCTCTCCTCCGCTCCCCCTCCTCCTCACTCCCTCACTCACGTTCTCACTCCCTCCTTTACTCTCACCCCTACTCATTCACTCTCCCACTTCACGCACTCCCCTCACTTATGCCCCCCTTCACTCATGCCCCCTACTCATACTTGCACTCACACCCCTCTTCCCTCCTCATGTCCCACTCACACTCTCACTCATCTCCTACTCTTACACTCCCCACTCACTCCATTCATAATCTCCACTCACTCCCCCACTTACCCTTCCACTCACACTCCTCCACTCACTCCACCTCTCACACTCAGCCTCCTCAAAGAAGGGAGAAGGGAAAGGGAAGGAAAAGCAGGAAGGAGAAAGAAGGGAAGGGCAGGAGGGCTGGAAGGGAGGGAAGACAGAGGGACGGTGACCCAGTGTGCGCTGTCGCTGCAGGAGAGCAAGGGCTACGACTTTGAGTCAGAGACGGACACGGAGAGCATCGCCAAGCTGGTGAAGTACATGTACGACAACCGGGACAGCGACGACATCAGCTTCACCACCCTGGTGGAGAGGGTCATCCAGCAGCTGGTAATGCTGGGAGCAGGGAACCGGGGACAGATGGGGACACAGACACACACACACACACACACACACACACACACACACACCAGGACAGACAGACACATGCACACAAAACAACTGCTCCAGCATTGCCCAGTGTAACCTGGGCACAAGCACAGCACCGTGTCTGTACTGCACAAGGAATATGCATAAGGAATACTACATAAGGAATGGTTTTGTTTTTACTACCCCAGCAGTTCATCTCAGACAAACACTGGTTTTTCTTTAACGTTGTTATGAATAATGTCTGCATTTTGGGACACAACAGCATCACAAGGCAGCCGGTTCCTTGGGCCTTGGGTGGCGAACGTGTGGGGAGGTGGGACAGCATGGAAACAAGTCTGTGCTTCATAAGCCTGTGCTTCCGATCTTCCCAAAAACCTCCGTGTGGCGGAGCTGCTGACCCCTTGTGGGAGCCTCCCCGCATGGCGGCTGGGTCCCCGGGTCAATTCCTGCCAAGTTGCGCACAGGAGTGGGATCCATCCAGGGTTCACCTCGGGATCCATCCAGGGTTCACCTCGGGATCCATCCAGGGTTCACCTCGGGAGCAGGAGGCATCCAGGATTTACCTCTCGTTGCTCAGGAGCTGGTTTCTCAGTGATTTCCCTGGCAGGATCTGCAGCAATAGCCCAAGAACACGTTTTGCTGGCAGACTGCGGTGGCTCACCCATACATTCGGTAGCACCGCCCTTGAGCAAACACCCTGGAGTTTTGGCACATTTTAGCCTTTGGAAGTCCCCTCACTGTGCTCTGAACTAAGGCAGTGGTGTCCGAGCGCGTTGTCTCGGAGCTCAGGAGACTCCCAAGGTGGTGGAGGATGAGCCACCCGGGCTCAGGCGAGGGCCACCTTTCCAAAACTGAGGTGTCTGGAGCTTCTGGTGGCTCAGCATCTCTTCCTTGTTCACAGAAACACGAGTGCAGTTCATGTGTGGGGATTCCTGAAACAGTGGCCCAAATGCGAGGGTAAAGAGTTTGTGTTTCTCTCGTTCCAGGAAGGTGCTTTCGCCCTCGTGTTCAAAAGTGTCCATTATCCTGGTCAAGCTGTCGGTACCAGGTGAGTGTTGACGTGGGAAAGAGCACTCTTTTTCCACCCTGTATGTTGCTTTTTTGGTGCCCCCAACTGAAGAGATGATGGAGTGGAGCGTTCTCACTGCGCTCTATCTGCTGGGCTGAGCGTGGCTGTTGTTTTCCATTTCCTTCCTCTTGTTTTCCATTTACCATAACAGAAAATTTCCCAAAACGTTTCCAAAATCTCTCAGTGACCACCTGTATCACAACTGGTCTGGAACAGCAGTTTCGTGTAGACTCTGGTTGTGGGAGCTTTGAAGTGAGACGGTTTTATCTTCTCCTTTGTGTTTGCCGTTGTGGCAGCACTTGGACGAGGCCTCCGTTTCACTTGAACTTGGACCCGCCCGGGGGTCAGGGTTTCTGCTCCACTGTGGAACATCTTTAAACATCAGCATCAGTTGGGTTGGTTTAACCATACACGTGCCTGGCACGGGTTTTGGATGTCGGTGCCCACAGCTGTAGGTACAGGCAGCGAGCAGCAGCCGCTGTGCTGTTCAAGCGTCTGTGGGACTTCGGTTTATTCAGATTCTTTCGCTGTGTCTTGTGGCCTCGTGTTTGCAGCACTGACAGCTTATCTGGGAGGAGCTGGCTGGTTTTGGGTTCAGTTCTGGAGAACAGCGGTCCCTCCAGGTGGGGAGGGTGTGAGGGGGATGACCCTCTGGGTGCTGAGGGCTGTAAGTCGCTGTCTCCCCGCAGGCGCGGCAGCCCCCTGCTCATCGGAGTGCGCAGCGAGCACAAGCTCTCCACCGACCACATCCCGATCCTCTACCGCACGGGTGAGTGTGAGCATCCCCTGCCCGCAGCATCACCTTCCAGTCACGTCCACACCAACGGACAAGCACAAATGCGCGCTCTGAAATGCGTTTGACACTTTTAAACTTGCAGCTGTAAATTAAACCACTAAAGATATTTTCTTTGTAAGGATGTTTTTAACCACATGCTGTACTACCATATTCCTCGAGTCAGTCTCTGGTCTTATAATCAAAGCTTTAATGACCAGTGGTTGCAAGGAAAACACAGTCGAATATGCATAGTAGAACAGCAGAAGAAGAGCAATATTCTCCTGTGCAGTAGAACAGCATAAACAGTTCAGTGTAGTAAAGTTCACAGTAAGTTACTTACTCAGGTACGTAAGCATTCACAGAATCACAGAATCCCAGACCGT
>NW_010181078.1:0-13190 GCF_000695765.1 Mesitornis unicolor
CAGGGATGGGCGGGGCACAGGGATGGGCGGGTCTTTATGAAAGAGCGTTGTGGGCACTGTTTTAGTTAAAAAAAAACAACCCAAAACAGAAACAAAAAACCCACGGACGGCCATAGAGGTGGCTGCTGCTCAGGGCTACTATGGTAGGGCTGTGACGGGATCACCACAGCAATGGAGACAGCAACTGGGAGTGCCCAAACAATGCTCTTAGCTTCAATATGGCACTGGGGCCACAGGCCAGGGAGTTCAGACCAACTCTGTCAAGGGCTGGTGCAGAGCCTGCTGCTTTAAAAAGGTTTTATTTATGATCACATAACACCCTCAGGGGTGTCACTGCACCGATGTGAAGTGTGGGGAGGATAGGGCAGCTCTGTAGAGCACAAGCTGGGTTGTACATTTGCTCTAAGGGGACTAAAATGCTCCAAGGTGGCACCTCAGACTTGCCAGTAGTGCTTTCCCAATGCTTTATGAAGCACTGACAAAGATATATGATTCCCAGTAAAGGCTTCCTTCATAATAAATTGTTCATTAGACAACACAGACATTGATAAACTAACACGTGTATTTTTTAAAAGTGCAATGTATTAATAAACATTTTTATATAGTTTGGTCTCAGGTAAGGCTATTACAACATTAACAGTTCCGTAAACGACACAAAGTTGTCATAAAACCAAAAATATTAAGGCAACACACATTGACCCAAACTTGCTGTTGGTCCCACTAGAGTCCATCATAAGGCAAACGGAAAAAGGCAGGGCAGCAGAATTGGGGGACTTTTTTTCCTGTACACTCACACTCATGACTTTTACTCCACACAAGTTTTATGTTCTACTTCCTTTGCAGGGTTTTAATTTAAAGAAAAGAATATTTGTTTTGAACAACCTTGCTTAACCCTTACAGTACTGTACATTTCTGGCTGCCTTCCCAGCAGCCACTTAAAAGAACATGAAGACGTTTACAGCCTTCAAAGGGTTGAAGCCAAAGCTGCAGTCAACTTCAAAGAAGTCCAGACAGCTGAAGTATTTCACTTCTCTATACAGGGAATGTGAGAGTAAGGGTCCGAAAACCTCCGTTTGACTTTTGCTGTTGGTTCGTATTCATCCAAGAGTTCCTGAGCATGGGCCACTGCAGACCCTTGTGCAATGTATACAGAGTGGATTTTATCAGTTCGCCTTGCTGGCTGCTCCCTTCGTCGCACCATTACTTGAGACTCTTCGTTAGCTGCAATCCTGTCCCGGGATTCTGTACATTTGAAAATCCCAGGAGGAAGTTTTATGTTTGCTGTTGGCATCACTGGAGTTCGACGAGGCACTTTAATCTTGGGCAGCGTTAAAGACATTCTGTGTCTTGAAGCCAGGGATGCAGAGAAAGAATTTGAAGAGGTTTGCAAAAGAGAAGGCACTTTGCAAATGTCTTTGGCAGGCATAGTGGAGCTCTGAGCACGGCAGTGTAATCCAATAATTGCTTTAAAGAAACAAGATACTTAGATACTGAAAGCATGTGTAAAGATGTAACTTGTTACAAGCAACCGTGACCAGGTAACATGTGGTCACCTGGCTGTATGCAATTGAAGATGTAGAATAATAAAAACACACACTACCTTAATACTGACCTTCGGTATCCATCCGTCCCGTTCTATCTTCAAGCAGGCTCTCTGTGCTTGCCGAGGTCTCGGAGTCTACATTTTCCTCATCAGAGCCTCGCTGATCAAGCTCAGGTAACCGGTAAGTTATGTCTTCCCTGCATCAAAACAGAGATCGTAGCACTCTAGAAAGACACCACCTCTCATACGAGCAGCTTTATGCAGCACATGTTCAGAGGTAAATCTTCCTGCATGTAGTCATTAAATATTAATTCTCATGGTGTTTTCTCTCAGCTAGTCCTTTGTGTTTTCCTTTTCACCTTCATAAAGGCCTACAGAACATAATTAACTAGATATAATTTTGGCTACAAAGCAGCCTACTGCTTTCCTACTCCAATTGCAAAGGGCACAACCTACAGAGATAAAGGTTGTTCAAAGCTGTGACTCACTTTTCTTCTTTTATCGACTGTATGCGATCAATGAGAATCTCTTTTTCCCGGCTATCGGCTTCAGAAACTTCCTCTTCTTCATGCAGAGAGTCCAGTTCTGAGTTGCCACTGTCATTTCCTTTGACCTGTGAGCTTTTACTCTGCAAGACAAGTTTATACGTAACACTTCTCAGTCATAAGAAGCCACACAAGTCTTGGCCATCTACTACTTGCAAGGTGGATGACAGATGAGTAGGCCAAGTGAAGGGCTGATTAAATTGATGAAGTGCTGTTAGTTATCCATACAAATGCTTCAAAAGGTAACGAGTTTTTTTCTATTCATCTGATCTCTGATGTTTTGTTACCTTTTTTGAAGCATGGCAATTTGATTTGGCAGCCTTAGTTTAGTTGTAGTAGTCATTTATAAGTAACATTACTGAATCCAATACAAGTTACATTCAAAATGTCTATAAAATACCAGTCATGACAGAACACATCAGCAGCCCTGCATGCAGTCTGAGGAGAAGCTTGCACTGATACATGCAGTCTCAATTGTTCAAAAGAGTATTTAAAACCAGATTACAATACATTTGGTAAGTATTTTTGTCATGCAATAGTATCATAAGAAAAAAACGTGCACTCTCAACACGTGTACGTACCAGCATCCCCTCATAAGGGGAAGAAAACCCAAGTTTTACAGGCCAGAGCTAGAGAAAGATGAAGACCAAATTCACTATACATCTTCTGATCAGACAGTTTAGCTTGTTTTAATCAATACAACAAATAACAGAAGAAAAAGGTTTTTTTGTCCTAATAGAACACAGCATATTTTTGTGCACCATCCATCTCTGGAGTGAAGGAACTCCCTCGCCATGTAAGAGACTCAGCAATCTCAGTTCTACTGATTGAATTACATGGGAATAGATTTTGACCACTACAAGAGCAGATCCCACCCCTGCACCTTTTATCAGAGTCCAGTACAGCTGTATATTTAGCTCTTACCTACAGCTTTGGGCAAGTTCAAATTCATTTTCTTGTTATCTTGCAATTGATCTTTGACTTATTGGATGGCATGGACAGGATAAATAAGGAGCCCATCCCTTCCCAAGAAACTGGTGGGATACTTTCTAGTGGGCGGTGTGGTTCTGTGGTTTATTTCAACACTTACTGTATTCTGCCGAAGCAACGAGAGTCGTCGAAAAGCCATGCTCTCAGCTGCTTCTAGTTGATTTATTTCATCCATTTTTATCTTGTACTTCCTTATCTGTTCTTTTATCAGCATCTCTACACACCTGGGCAAAAAGGCAAGAGTTTGAGTTTATTTATACTGTAAAAACTGGGAACAACCATGGTGGGATGAAATGCCTCTCCTGGCTTGGGGATGTTTGCCTGAGACGCACGTGGATGGCAGGCGATCAGAGTGTCCCAACGCACACCTTACAAGGGGTAGCACTGCACGGTAATGGGATAAAGAGTCCAACGTGGCACACAGAACAGGACAGACTGTTACAGGTAGCAGCACACGTTCTTCCTGGGTAACCTGAGCCTCTCACACTGACTGTACACAACAACGGTAAGCAAACAGACATCACCATGGCTGCTAACTGCTGCTTCTACCTGCCTTCCCTGTGCTGGCAGACTGGTGGGTACAGAATGAGCCTGCAACTGCCCTTTTCCACCTCTATGGCCCTATGGGTGAGTAAGAAGTTAGAAAAAGCTGTCATTTTTCAAACTCTGTTCTCACTGGAGGCAGACGCAAGGCCAGCCACTCAGTGAGAACGGCAAGGGGCAGAGACCCAGAGCAGCTGCAGAACAGAGAGGATGAAGGACAGAACCTGCTTCAATTCAAGGAGCAACACAGAAGAAATTATCAGAGGTTTCCAAGTATGCAGGAGACAGTTTAATTCTTTATCCTACTCTTTATTATGGTTTGTATCTCAGCAGAATATATGTGATTAGTGTACAATCCCCCCAAAATATTATCTTCATGTAAAGTACAAACCTGATATTTAAGACTTAAGTCTATTTATGCTTCGTAAACTTGAGAGAGGTAGAAGGACTCAGAGAAGGGCATATAAACTGCAGTAGCAGACTCAAAATTTAGCAACTCTTAACCCTCAGTTTCCCAGCTTGATATGAATAATGTTATAACAAACACAGGTAGTAGTCCTGGCCTTCCACCATATTTCAAAGTACTACTTTGCAGCAGACTGCTAAAACTTACATGGTTGTTTTTGAAACATCCTTCATGCTGGTTAAAGGGTCAGAGGTATCAGGACAACGCAAGAGGCATGGAGCAAAAACAATGGCCAAGGCATTTGGTGACATACGGTTGACATCTTCTATCAAAGCCACTCTGAAATTCAATATTCAAAACAAAAGATATTTTTTTTTAAAGCAAACCTTTCTAGAGTACAAGCAATCTGATCAAACTTTGCCAGAGTTCCCAAATAATAGGTAAGGAGGCCTTTAGGGTACTAGGTACGTACAGAAGTTCAAAGAAAGTGTTTTAAAATTATTTCACAGCTACTACGTAAACAAAGTTTCATGCATTAAAAAAAGGAACAGGAAGCCATCCAGGTTAAGTGAGTTTGGTAGTCTCTCAAAGTACTTATGGTGGTTCAGTGCCTCCTCTTTTCCCCTATGTTCAGAGGGCCACTCAGAAAATTCTGAAGTTCCTTGGATAAGAGCAACTCCTTTACCAGTACCATTTATCGCTGCTCCCAAAGTGTATGGGCAAGAATTTATAACTCTCACACAGTCCCTACCAAGTACGCCAACAACCTCAGTTCGTTAGGTACCCATCTGTATAAATCCTGGTGTCCAGAGGACTCACAATTGTTTCACATCTACCTTTTATTCACAGTTTTCTTGTCTGATTTGATACAAATACACCAGGTGGTAGAAGTAAGCATGCGGCTGTTTTTAAACACAACTATCACCATCAGTTCTTAAATTTCTCAAGCAGCAGCACAATCCCTACAGTGACACTCAAGGGGTTTAAGTTTTTAGAAAGCTTCCAAGAGGGGCAAGTCATACAGATTTTCTCTCCAATTGAAGTAATTAAACTCATTACTTGACCAGATGGAAGATGAGTCGCTCCAAGGTATTATGATTTGCTTGAGGAAGCTGTTCAAGGACACTGTAAATGGCACAGAGTTGCTCCTGTTTTTCTGGTAGTTCTGCACAAAAAGGAGAAAACAAACGATGGTAATTGCTGTGAAACGCTAGTGGAAAGCCCCCAAGCATTTTCTGACATTGTCTCAAGCTGTCTGCAACAGATAGAAATCAAATTCTTAGAAGCCACACCATCATTTCATTTACCAATTGTAGTAACTGGATGTTGAAGTACCCCTCATGGCACTGCCATTTTCCTACTTTTTCCAGATGCTGCTGCTGTCAGCAACCATCAAGTGACATATCAAGATCTCCAACATTATTTAGGGTACCTTACATGAACCTAAAGACTTGAGATATTTGGCTAGCTAAATCTGGTCCAGAACATCAAGTAGCAGCAAAAAAGCCCACCAAAAAAATAACTGTATGAAGAGAAACCTATTCATATGCTCACTGTTTTTAGAAAGGGCAGTTCCATGATGACAGTATGCTACAAAAAAGGGAATCCTGAAGCAAAATCAAATAAACTAGGGGAGAAATTACCTGAAAAGTGTTCTACGTGAAAAAGTCTAAAATCCCTGCTGTAAGTGTGCTGGAAGGAAGCTGCTTAGCAAACATGAGCATCTTGGAGGTTCTTTTCCCATGGACAAGGTAAGTTAAACTATTCCTTTAAATGTTTCTAAAACCTACCTACAGCTCGGAGAAAATCATTGTACTGTGCAGATGTCATTAGTGGATCTGGTAATTCTCGTAGCCATTGCTTCAGGATCCCCGTAATAGTGTGAATAGGGTAATTCTCCAGCTTCACCGAGCTTGGATCTGAAAATAAGTGTTTCATTTAGAGCAGTTAATTCCTTTAATGTACACAATAGGACACAAAGTAAGATTAGAAACACTCAGATCTTCTGTTCAAAGAATCTGAGTGGCAACTCAGAAGTAAAAGTCTGCTGGTAGTCACTTAGATGTAGTAAGTGGTTTTTAAAACACCAAAAAGCAGCAGATACCTTCAGATAGAAAAGGACTGCAGAGAAAACTGGTATCATGGAAGGAAGTTATCAAAAGGGTGGACAACATTGCCTGACCTGCTTGCAGCAACTGCTTCAGCTCCTTCATACGATTTGCTGATCCCGATTTCCTGTAAATGCCTTCTGTATAGAGGCCATGCATCTCCACATACTCCAGCAGCTTCTCCATGACAATGGGGACTGAATTTCTCTCACTGGTCAAGGAACTCACACACACTCCAAAATGACGCGGTTCTGCATCCTGTTCATTCTGGAATCGATACAGGTCAAGCACTGTGAATACCTGTTCCCAGGCTAGAAAATTCCATTTCATGCTGCAATTAGCTTATGCTTCCAGAAGCAAAAGCTGAGTGTTTTATTCTAGCTTGCTATAAGCCTGCGATCATAAGGCAGATTTCCCGAGTTGCAGCAATAAAGGAACTTCATGGTACACATCAAAAAATTTCATGAACAGTTTGTCCAACACAGCACAAATACTCTTAAGGAGGAGTTCCCAAATTAGCTCGAGTACCAACTTATAGAATACTCTGTTTCTGCAACTGCAGAGCCTGGTTCTGACTATATGCTGAGAGAGAAGTGAATGAAAGTGTTAAAACTATTTTTACTTAGCCCGCTGTTCACTTGCTAAGAAAAAAAGGCAGCATTTTGCATGCGTGACTCGTGATATCTCACTACCGCATCCCACATCTACAGCTCTTACCTTTTTTCCACAGGATGTGCAGCTGCTCTGTATTTTGGACATGCATTTCTTGTGACAAGTCAACTTGCAAACTAGAGAGAGGAGCAATTGTTACAAACATTCCAAATCACATGAAAATGCTGAGTATCTTGTCTTACTCATTATATAAACCTGCATGCACTGTACCAGCCAAAGTTACAAGTGATCTGCACGTATTGTGAAGTAAGGGGCAAGAACGAGGCGTTTTCACTCACCGCTGCAGAGACAGGCCTTTTCCATAGGCCAGATGTAGGACGAGCAGTGCTCACATGACTGCCGTATGCTCACTTGGTAGTTTGTGAATACGTGGCCATTGTGTTCTTCAATCTGGGGAGAGCCAGGAAGAAATGAATGGACTTCTTTGCCTTTTTGTGTTACTACTGTTTTTTAATAAAACTGTCTACCCTATCTGAGATTTTCCACTTTTATTTTACAATTACAGCTGATGGCTTTGACCTTCAAACCAAATTTTAACCTATCTTAAGGCAGCTGTGTTTGCTGGATCACTTCATAATTGACTTGCTGCCCTGGTTAAAGCTCATCAGTGCAATATATTAGTATATTACTGTAATTAATATTTAGTAGCTGCTTTCCTTTAAACAGTCCTGTGATTGAGAAAGCCACTAGGTTCTAAAAGATGCTATGGACAAGCAAGAAAATGCTAAGAGTACCATCCACCACTGCACAAGGAAGTTCTTTCGTTTATGGAAAACAGTTTTATGTTGTGTCACATCTTCATAGTAGTGGTAAGTGATTTAGCAGGCAAAATAAAACAGAACTTCAGTACAAAATCAAACTCTTTCAAGAGTGGTTTTTTCCTGTGTTTGGTGAGTGCAACTGAGGACTCCGTTTATTGCAAAAATGAAGTACTTACTGCACGATCTTGTTTTCGTTTCTTCTTCTGGGCTTTGGTTTGCTGCAGTGGAGTACAGAACTGGCATTAGCCTTTGAAATTCAGACATTCCATTCCCTTTTTTTTTTCCCCCCTATTCGGTTTCCCAGACTCTGCTTCACCTCCAGTCATTTGAGATACTACACTGCAGCTTCAACTTGGTATGAGCATTGTCTGAGCTCACACCATCAACTTCCTAAAAATCAACTAAGCTCACTGCCTGATGACAAAGCAATTCCATCTCTAAAACCTCCAGGGAACAAAGTTTTCACCAAATAAAATGCACAAACACTTGAAGATTCTGGAAACATTAAGAGCAAGTTAAATAATGAACAATTCCAAAAAGATACACCAGCATTCAGAATGTGTTATGCACATGATTCATGTACAGAAAGTGTTTCCCAAATAATGAAGAATGTTATGGGAAAGGTTTCCGAGGTAACACACATTCCCTATCCCAGGAGGGTAACATTGTTTAATCATCTCATAAGCCAGTAACAGAGCAAGTTTTATACCTTGGGCTGCTCAGATTCCTCTTTTTTTGTATATCCTCTGATGAATTCATCCAGAAGGGATTGGAAAAGATTCAAAACCAGCTTGCCTTCTTTCTCCTCCTTTTTTTTGGCCAGATTTGTAACCAGAAGCTGGTAATTTTCCACCAGATCTTTGTAGCCAACGTGGATTTGCCCATTCTAGAGAAGGAAAAAAAGCGTTATTCAGAAGACAGTCTTTCTGGATACAATTGAGACCGTTTTGTATTTTTCTGTGTTTAAGTTCAGAGGTGAGAAAGCACACTCATTATTAAAGGAAAAAGAGAACAGCCCAGGATAGAAAGAAGTTAGCACACCTCCCTACTACATTATAGAAGGACACTTGGCTGAGACAAGGCAGCATTAGAAGAATATTGGAAAAGCTGTTGGCACCTCTCTTTGGTGTTTAAACACAGCAACATGAAGAGGCTGAAGGCAGCCAAGTCCCTCCATTTCTAAAAATAAGTTCCAGCTGAATGAAAAAGGAAACAAAACAGCCTGCTTAAGATTACAGCAGAATTGTAAAATGTTCTTTTTCAAGGCTAACATTCAGCTTTGAATTCTATGCTAAGAATTGCTGAATTGCTTTGTTAAAGAGTTGTAAGTGAAGCCTTTAAACTGCAGACTCAATTAATCTATTACCTACCAACTTTTCACTTTTCTCAGACTTACTACTTACAGGAGCAGAGTACATGGTCTTGATGTTTCCTCTGAACTTCTCTGTGGCTTCAAAAAACAAGCATTCAACACCAGACTTCTGGGAGCGTAAGTCATTGATCTAGAAGGCAAATACATCTGCATCAAATTTCATTAGAACAAGAACATCCAACCAGTGTTAAGTTTCAGTTGCTGGGCTTAGTTCTCTATGACCATTCCAATTATTTAAAACAGCATTTCTTAATGCACTGTGATGATGACACAAAATAGCAGAGTCGGGTAGTTAGGCTCTAGAGAACTCTATTTCCTTACAACTTGTGTTTGGTTTGGTTTTTTTTAATACAACTTCAGCTGCCCACTTGTTTGTAAACAAATGAAGAATGTGAATGCCACAAGTACTTAATGTAATATAATGTAATATATTTCTTCCTTTAGAGACTTGAAGGAAGGAATAGGAAGGGCATTAATAGACGTAATTCAGTCAAACTATCAAATCAATTCCTCTTTGCCTTAAATCAGAGTATAAACTTTCACCTAGAAAAGTAGTCTTTAAAATTTCACACAAACAGGAAACACAGACCTGAATTTTATCATAGTTGAGTGCCTTTTACCTTGTTTAGGAGGAACTCATCGAGATGTTTTAGTTCGTTGGCATTTGCAATCTCACGGACCATGGAAGCTCGCCAATTCTGAGACACACTGGAGATCTTGCTTATCTTTATAGTACGGTTCTTCTTTGTTTTACTGCTCTCTTTCACATGGCGCTCCCCTGCCTGGGAGCGACTTGGCAGTCCAGAAGAAGCTGGGAAAAAAAATTAATTTGTACATTAAAGTGAGATGACTGAATTCCGCAGTATTTGTTTCCTCAGTAGCCATGCAAAACATCACAGAAAAGATTATATTAGCACACTGGGGATTAAAGGGATAGAAACTCACCTTCTGAAACTTTCTGGGTTCCTCCCGTTTCTGGAAAGAGGATACAAGATATAAGGGAGAGGCCGTCTCCTTCTTCAATTACATCAGGACTCTCCTTTGGAATTTTCTTGTCTGGCTTTTTCCCCAGAAGTCTACGCAAAGGACTTTTAAAAGCAGACCTGAACACAAAAGCAGATACAAGTTTGTCACATTAGTAATGGAAGCTGGCTCTACTACAAGAAAAGGCTCTTTTAACAATGGCCTACAATAGGATTAACCTCTATGGTGCATATTTACTTTAAAGTCCAACCTGCAGAAAAAGAGCAGCACAAAGAAGGAGAGTCTGAAAGCACATCTGAACATTCTGATATTTACTAAATTAGAGCAGTACCTTCAGCATACACAGAGACAACACATCACATATCCAAGATGTGCTTACAACAACGTGAAGATCACACCAACGAGCAACACAGCCACTCATGTAGCTGCTGTCAACACATGTGTCTCAGCAATCACAGTCCCAAGATGCTCACTTCAAGTACCAGTGGAAAACCAGGGATTTTTTGTTGTTGTTATTGTTTGTTTTACCTCATTTTCTTAAAGGCAGGCCAGTCACACACAGAATACATACTTGGCATCTATTTGCTGACTTGCTGACTGCATGGAAACAGCTGTATCTGAGGTAGGTAAGAGGTCACTGTGTTTCTTTTGCACAGGATACTTCTTGTTCCCTTTTCCTTCTTCTATTGCATCTGGTGATTGCTGCAGTAGAGAGAAGGAGTCAAAAAAATACAGATTGAGTAAAATAGACTCTTTAAATAGTTTTAAAACTAGAATGGTGAAAAAAAGTTTGCTTCATGACAAAAAAAAAATTACCCAATCGATGTTAGCTTACTACTATAAGACCCAAGTATATTTAATGCTTTGATCAAGGGTCCATTTACTAAAAATTAGTTTTCAAATTGTTGTGTGTTATTTGCTAATGAATTTTTTACATGGATGTCAAGCCAAAAAATCAACCTGAATGGAACATGAGCATACAAAACACACTATAGCAAATTATTTCCAAATTTTTAATATTTTTAACAAGGATAATTAAGTAGAAATATGCACAATAGCATCAGTACCTGATTCATGGCAACACACTGGACAAGTGTTGAGAGATCACTTAATGAAGATGAATTCCCCTTCTTTCTGCAATGTTACAAGGTTAGTTTCAGATTATATATTTTATATGAGTCTGTAGTCTCTTCATATTTACCACCTTTAAAATAACCCACATATAAATGTTACATCTGAGAGAGAATCGTGATCAACTCTTGCAACTCACTTCTAAATGCAAAATGTACTACATAAGTAAAAAAACGGGAATGTCAGATTTCCTGCCATATCAGAGGGATGATGCTTGCAAACTGCAGCTCTCTAAAAGCTTGTTTTCAATGGACAAAAGACACATGAAAATAAACTCCAGACACTACTTCAACTGAAGCCCTAACTCTCCATTTTAATTCAGCAAGGCAGGCTTTGTATCCTTTGTTAGCTTCTGAAAACATTCTACCCATACAGATTCAACTGCAGGACTGGGGACAGAGTGCCAAGAAAGAGCAGCAGATTTCATAGCTCTACTTTCTCCCATAGCAGGGCCAGATGTACAGGCTATCAGGAGCTCTCCATCATTACTTTTAAATATCACAGATAGCTGTTTTCTGAAAAAGTCAAAATAATTAAGAAGCTGGCCTTACTCTAGCTGATCCTGAGGAGACTTATCCGCACGTGTTCTTTCATCCAAAGACTGACTCAGCATATCGTTCTGACCAGCATCAGACTGTCTCTTTCCTTTCCACTTCTCTCTCTTGTACTTTAATTTCCCTGGGTCATCCACATATCTGTGGATTGGGGAAGAAGTGGGACTGTCCAGATCTTTGGTTGCCTTCTGAACAAGATGTTTGTTTTTATCTGTCCAGCATTCAGCTGGAGGTTGAAAGCTCCCAGTAGCAGATAGTGTATTATCAAGATTCAGTGCAAGATTTGTCGGCCTTTCAGGGCAGTTAAAGCTCTGGCTGCCTTTTATCTGGTTATTTTGATTCCCTTCTGTTTTCATTCTATCAACTGCCTTATCATCCACTTCTGATACAGGTGGTTGCTCAGGAACAGAACTACTTTCTTTTATGTCGCTTGACGATGGTGTATCTGAAACAGCTTTTTCTTCACTTGGACTTTTCTCTCCCTCACTGCTTCCTTGAAGGGCAGCATCTTGTGCTGGGGATTTCTTTGACACTGGAACAGTTTCCAGGGCCTCTTCAGAAGAGGTTTGTCCCTCCTGACACAGTAACGATGGTCCTTCAAAGGAAAACAGGACATGCTTATTCTGTAACTCGTTATGTTCCAGCCCCCTCTGCCGGCGAGATTCACGTTTCTCCCGGCTGTTTAGCAGTTTCTCGGAGCCCTCTGCCACATTCTTCTGGGGAAACGTGGCTTTTTCAGATGACTTTTCAGCTTGCTCATCTGGAGTTTGATCTCTGCCCCCAACAGCTTGATGCAGCTCTGACTTGTGCTTCACAGGCAGCTGATCTGTTGCTGATTCACTGAAGTCATCCTCGCTCTTCTCATTCTCAACATCTTGATCTTCCTTCATTTCTCTCTGCTTTTCTTCAGCTTTCTGCTTCTCTATAACCATTTTCTGAAATCTGTTAAGAATTTGCAAGATGAAAACACAAATATTTAATGCCTAGTGGTCAAGAAAAGTAACCAACTGTTTAAATGCAGCCTAAGTAGCAATACAGACACAAAGTACAAACATTTCCAGTCCCAGTATGACTGCGTGGAGGTCTCCTCCTTCTTAGGAATGTGCAGCTCAGCTGAATAATGCTCAAGTATTATGTGCTCAACCAGTTTCCACACACCACCAGGCATTTGATACTGATTGCAGTACCACAAAGTAATAGCTATCTATAACTATATAGTTATAAGTCGTTTACTAAGTCAACATATCACACAGAAACTGAGCTTTGCAGGTGAAGCCAAGTAGCTAAATGGTTAAAATGCATGTTTTCATATCATATTGCTTCTCTTCCTCTACCTCTTACGCTGTAGATGCCCTCTGACCATGGCTTGCACGAGGCAAATTCTCCTCTTCTTCTGAAGGTAGCATTTTCGCTCCCTGTATCTTCGCCATGCCGACTGAATATAAATGGCAGCATTATTCCTCTGCAGCCCCATCCTAACACAACGGGAACGCCAGCAAGCCTAAGAAGGGAGATTTTAAAGTAAGAGAGGGGTACTCGAAGATGAGGGGTGTTATTTGAGGGGGTTGGTTTGTTAGGGAA
>NW_010181078.1:13221-30954 GCF_000695765.1 Mesitornis unicolor
AATGGCAATTCTCAAAGATACCTGTAAAACAATGGCTGCCTGCCTTGTTCTGAGAAAGCGCCTCCTTTCTAAAACCATCCTGAGCCAGCTCTGAAGGAGAATGATTTTCCTGATCACTTCTTTGTGTAGTGTATCCTGTAGTATCTGCCGTTCAGCCTCTTTCATAAAAACCTGCCCAGTTCAAGAAAAACTCATCAATAAACTGTTAATAGGAGCCTTTCAGCCCCCATTGGAGGTATCTTCACAAGCTAAAAAATGAGAATGGTAAGAATTATTACTGAACCAAACCTTAACAGCTGACAGCAATTAGCACACCGAAAAAGTAAGTCCTTTTATTTCATCAAATCTGTGTTTGGATTCTAAAACATACAGCTGTACTTACAGCCTTCAAATCATAGAACCTTTCTAAAAATGAAAACATTGACTTGTCTGACAAATACCAATAGCAACAATTTCCCAAAAATAATATATATAATACATAATTGTACTTTATTGCAAGAAGACAGGTCAGCAGGTCAGCGTCAAAAACAATGAGGCAACTACTAATGTCTGTGATAACATTTGCAAGAGTTAAAATTGCTAATTAAACACCAAATGCATAAAAGAGTAACACCTGTAAATGAACCGCACTAGATTTTGCAGTGCACATCAGTATTTTGTATTGGCTTACAAAAAGTTTCACAGACCTTGGTCATTCCTATTTGATAGTAGTTTTCATTCAGTTTTAGTTTATTCAAATAAACACAAATGTCTTCTTTAGAGGCTTTCGCATTTTTAGGCAGTAACACCTGAAACTGGTCTATGAATTCCTGTGAAAAGCACAGACAGCAAGAGATCAAAGTTAGAAGGAAATTCACAAGTTTAGAGTTTTAACTAGATTTCTAAAATTACGCTAAGACATACAGGGCTTTGCAAGTTCTTATTTCTCACTCAATTTGAGCTTTTTTTCCCCTACACTCTAAAACACAGGTGTCATTCAACCTCCAATTGATGGTAAAGATCAGCTATATAGCTAGATCTACAAATCCACACGTGGTATTTCATAGAAAATGAATTAACATAGGGAGACAGTAACGTGCAGCACTGACTGCTTATAATTGCAACACAGCACTTGGAAATCTTTTCTTCATGCAACAAGTAGAACAACTTACTGGGAGATAACTCTAATAGTTTAGAGTACAACTCATAGTTTTGACGGAGCATGCATGGTAATGAGTTTTTACAGTTCGTGTGGTCACAAGTGGTCATAAGCTTTGTACGAGGAGGGACACAGAATGAAGGAATGCGTGTTTTTCCAAATAGAGCAGATATTTCTGAAAGCATAATCTACTTCCACATACCTGGAATGTATATTTGGCACTGTAGCCAGATCTTCTGATTCGCACAGTTTCTAGCATGCCAGTGTATCTTAACTGTTGAAGCACCAAGCTTTCATCAAAAAGCATTTCTTTCTGTAAAAGATCAGCAGTCGACAGCTAGTAAATGCCTGAAAAGTCCTATTTCTGCCCAGAAGAGAAACCACATTGTGTTTTCACACCCTAATTGCCTCTCACCTTCATACAGAATGACAGTGAACAAGAGATGTATTACAGAACTAGAAGACTTAAATCCCCAGCAGTCAGATCAGCTCTCAAGGCACTCTTACCTTCTCAGCATTGGAGCGGATGCAACGGATGAAGAATGGCTCAGCTTTCCCCAGTGTCTCCAGTAACTTATTAAGTGAAGTCTGAAATGAAATATTCAGAAACATTTTTTTTTCTTCAGATATCAGCATTTTGAGTTGCATTTGACAGCAGTACAGCTTCTTCCTCAAAAATAAGGTTGTTTCAGATCTGATGGCTACACAAAATCTTATTTCATCTAATATGGAGGTTTTCACATACTGCACAGCAGATCCCTCCAATTCTTTTTACCTTTTCTCATGATAAGGAAGAGTTGAGTTTGCATATTCTGTTACAATAGCACTAGATCTGCATACAAGGATGACGCCGACTGTACAGAGAACTACATAGCATTAAGAGTAGTCTAAATGTTATTTAACTTTAATCAAATAAATCAACCTTACTTCAAACAAATCCCAAGAATAAAAACCATTCTGTTTTTTCAGCCTAAATCAGACCAGGAAGGTCTGTTTCCATGAGGTCAGGGTGCACCTGAGGCGTGTACCACCACATCAGCCACCTACCTGGAACTGTGCGCTTATGCTAGGGGGTTTCTTCTTTTTGTGTAAGTGCAAGAGGGATTTTGTAGTCCGATCGTGCAGAGTCATGCTCACTATGAGCTTCAGAGATTTGGAATCCAGCAAGTTCTACAAGAAAGTTTTCATAATCAAAGTGCAAGGCTTTTAAATGAAAAGTAAATATTTCTGCCTGCATCAAAATGAGTAAGAGCAAAACCATCTGCCTAACTCCACATTCAATGACATGCTATACCTCATGACTATTTCTACTTCAGACCAAAGCATCTTCTTAAGACTGAAACATTTCCAATACTCCATCCCAAAGTGTAAGGTAAACAAGGTGAATTGCAGAATTACTGTGCTTGCCTTCCAGGACTTATCAGAAATGGCTTTATGTATTCACGGCATCTTTAGTCTAACTAAATAGATGCCAACTCAATTTTTTCCTGTTCAGCTCTTCTTATAAACGTGAGCAAAAAGGAAGTTATAGAGGATGACACAACTTCCCTACACTATGAAACAGTATTTTCTGAAGAGAATTTTGTCAGTCAATATGAATGTTCATAGAGCAAAAATAACCCCCAAGAGAAATCCAAATTCACTGAATAACTTTACCTTGGGAATGATCTGCTTTTGTTTGATTCCTCTGCTTTTCCTGTTAAAACATTAAAAACAATTTAAGAAAAAAATACACATTATTTCTTGTTATTTCAGCAAGACATAAGTTAGTGCACTTTATGAGACAAGATGAAGGAGAGAAGAAAATGAGCACAACAGCATCTGGGTGTGTTCATGCACGTGTTTTAAAAGTGATCAATGCAAGAAATGCAAACTGCTTCGCAATAAGATTTTCAATTTTTTAAAAGAAACTCTGTAGGTATTGGAAACTTTCAAAAGTGAAACATTTAAAGTTAAAGCAGTAAAAACTGCACTGTTGCACAGACTATTTTCGTGCAGGTTATTCTATTTAGCTAATGTACAGTCACTGAACTCTCGCCATAACACTAAGGCACTATCAAATAAAAAGATTTGATTCGGAAGTTATTGCTGCTTGCACCAGAAGCCCTGTGAAAGCACTTAACTGCTCACAGAAGGAGAGGATATGCCCCAGGACTCCACTCATAAATTCTTATATGGCTGAGATCATCCCCAGAACTTCCTGGGGCGCTACACAAGCCTCAGCCACAGCTCCCATCCACACACAGACAGTGGAGTAGAAGCGGAAGCTCTGAGAAACAGGGCTGCAGCTCACATCCTCCTCATTCTAACTCTGTAATTTACATGTTTACACTTATTTATTATACAACAGACCACAGACTGATTTTCTTACACGTCTGTAGCTGTGCATGCGTAAAGAGTCTTAACCCAGGAACAGACACGTTGGCATCCTGAATTTCAAGAAACCATGAGTTGTAACTTGTGAGAGATTTCATTGCTGAAAGTTTTGCAACAACAAGCTTGTACTACACACCTGGCTTTTAAGGCAAGTTTACATGAAAATCAGGCTTAACTCTCAGCTAATGTAATGCAGGCACAAAGCATTCTCTGTAGCCTTTACATTTTTAGAAGAAATTATTTTGTTCTTGATTGTCTTATTTAGATTTTTTTGCAGAAGACAAACTTGGGACAGGTATATTTTATATGGACTAGAATAACTGCTTGGTTATTGTTGCACTTTCAAAGCAATACCTAGAGCACCAGAACTCACATGAAGTGGGAGCGGTGTCGAAGTCGATTGAGTGATTGAAGCAGCTTACAGGGATCATCACCCTGCCATGGAAGTCCTTTTATACTTGCGATGATTTGTTCATGCATGTCTCTAAAATGATTCACAGCAAAACAAAGATGGCAAACAAAGATACACAGCCATGAGAGAGGGGAGGGGGGAAAGGAGTTAAAAACCAAGAGATCTCATCACCAAGTGTGTTCCAAACAGTAGCAGGTCAATCCCAGACTACTTTTTCCTGAGCATGAATGATTCTCATGTCAAGAGACATGCCTTCAATGCCTTGAATTGTAATTACCAGGGTCCCATACTAAAATTATTCTCTAATTCTACCTTTTCATGTAAATGACTGAACCACCAATTCAGGAAACAGAGGAAAAGTTAGCAAAATGTACTTAATGTGCAAGGAACCTTTCTGTTAAGCTAAGTAGCCTTCACGGATAGGTATAGATTTTGTAATGATCAAGCAGCAAATATTTTTATTTACAGATTTGACTACTAAGATGAGGCTGCTTAAGCAGACTCATGTCAGAAAAGTTAAAAACTAGCTATTAAAGGAATATTTGATGAAATTTTGTTTTTATTTCTACTTCAAACTTATTTACTCATTTAGCTTTTCAAAGTAAGCCTGGGATAGTCCCTAATTCGTGGCAGATTCCATTGCTTTAAGCATGCACCATGCTTGTGGAGCGTTGTGTCCTGGCACAGAACTTACCTTCTTTACTCTCCAGAGAGGCACAAACCAAAAATAACAGAAGTATAAGAATCACTGCTGACTGTTAGATGCTATCACCATTCTGAGCTGCTCACCGAGGCTGCAACGTTATTATAGACAGTTGCTTGCCTCCCTTGGTACCCCTGAATATTTTTGAATACCAAGATTTTGTTTTAAGAGATCACAAGCAAACAGGTATGTTGTGCTATGATCAATCCATTCACCCGAATTGTATCTTTAGTTCTTAGTGACAGAGCCTGTCCAGGATGAAGTAATTCTGAAGCAGCATGAATTCACTACTTCATGTGTACTTCGCGGCTTCACCTTTACACAGAGCATGCTCAGAAGGTCAGTCTGTCTAGGAATGTGCCTCCCTGGCCTTTCAGCGCAGGCCTATTTCTACTTACTTCTTGTTTTCATAAAAAGAAATGATGTCTTCAAAAGCATTTATATCAAAATCCTCAGAACAATCAAATGAGAAATCAAGCATTGAGCAGCTGCAAAAGGAACACGTATAAAACCTAAGTACTCCATAGAAAGTCAAATATGCCTATACAGAGGCAATCCTGGAGGACTTTCTCTACCTCCTAATCATGTAATAAAAGGCTGCAAAAAACATGACTGCTCCTATGAATCCTTCAGTGACACAGACTGGCTGCAGAGGAATACACAATGCTAAAAGCAACATATACAAAGCACAGAAAGAGGATTCAAAAAACCAGTGGTAAATGGAACTGAGGCCACTTCACCAACATTTGGTAGTACTGGGTCTTGCACAAAATAAGGTAGAGTATTGTCTCAATAGCATTAAAAAGGCCAAAGAAAACAAGGCAGAAGAAATAAAATTTGCTATCCTTGTGGAAAAATCTAGTTGAGATTTGATATATGAAAATATGTTTGAGCAATTCAGTTCTTTTCCCTGATACAGGGTAAGTATGTGTTTCTCACCGATAAACTTTTTCTATTGGTGTATTTGATCTCTGGAGTTCTCCAAGGGGAACTCTGTGTCCGTGACGTACCACTCCTGTTATGAAATAATCAACAAGTTGAATTTTGATAAAGATATGAGCATAACCACCAAAAAAACCCACCCTACCAACTGCAACAAGCAAAACACCTATCCAAGGGCCTGGAGTTTGTCTAGTACTTAAGCTATCAAGTTAGACCACTTTGTTTCTCAAACTCCCTACTAATAGGAAGTAAACTGCAGCTGCTCAGAAAAGCTTTTCAAAATTAGTATTTAATCCTGAATACTTATTTGAAACATCAGGAATGTCTGAGAAGATCAAAACCAGTGATAAGATAAGCACGCAGACTAGAACTAGTAACAGCTTCCCTAACATTTTCAAATAGGACTTCAAATTTGGCACAGCTTTCTGGAAATTATGCACTTACTGGGGGAAGACGCCTGAATGATCTCAGACAAAACAGTGAGCATCTCTTTGGTGTGTGAAGGTTAAGCCATTTTCACAAGTCAGTTTTGTACTTAGTACCAAACCAAGATTGCATCTGGATGGTAAGCTTTAGCTGTAAACTAGTTCTGTCCACGAGCACTAACGAATTGTGCAGTATTTGAAAGAATTTGAGTGTTTTTTTCACACCATACCTGCAGTCTTTTGAGCTCTCTGGCGTCCAGCTTCTGCAAAGACAGCCATTGCTCGAATAGCTGCTCGCAGAACCGCCCAGCGAAACACAGCTACAGGGTCCATTCCTATCAGCTGCCGAACGTAAGCGCTGTCACTGCTTCGTAGTAAAGCAACAATATCTGGTCTCATGTAATCCATATTTTTCTCTCTGAAATCCTGCAAGACAGTCATATTGAATCACAAGCTCTCAGGAAAGCTGTGTTTTGATCCAAGATATTAAACTCTATTCAGAATAATTCATTATTCTAAATAATTCTCACTATAGTGAGCATTAAACTCAACCCTAAACCACCACCAAAAAAGAAAAAAAAAATCTCAAGCAAATTTTCTACATTCTGACAAAATCAGAAAAGTAAGGAAATTTTTTTTGTGACCATCAGATCCATCACCTACTTTTATCTGGTATTTAACTTTGCCAGCAAAGTGTCGAATAATAAAAGCAGGCTCCATCACTGGGGTTCCAACAAAAAACTTGTTCTCCTCATGCTGCTGTTTGAATTTTGCAAGTAGAGTTTGGTTGGTGGCATGTGGAAAACTAGGAATACAAAACAAAAGAGGTCAGCTATTTTTCAAACACAGGCACATTTATTGAGGTGCAAGGTGATAGACTGAAGAGTGCCTACTGATCCTTGTGGAAAGTATTTCATTGTTCAAAATCTCTACACTTTAACCAAGACTTACACAGCTGGTTTGAATAGTAGAGGTAGGTTTAATTTCTGGACCAAAGCCCAACCGCTCCACACATAGCAGAATATTCTGAGGTTTCAAGTGTCTGTCAATGCTTCCTCCCATTTCACCAGACAAGTTTAGTTAGCGCCACATTAACTATTTACCACATTTGCCATTTAATGGGCCACGGACTTACATACATGCATTTTGCTTTAATTGTAATTCCATGGCAAAACACAGCCCTGAAAATTTCTAGGTCTGCTTAAGCCAAAGTTCAATTTTAGCATCAATTTATATCACCACTGTACGAGAGTCATTAGAAGCAAACTAGAGCATAGATTATGGTCATAAGACGACCCTTTGCCTCCCATAACATTCCTCTCCTTTTTCAAGTGCTGCATTTCTGTTCCCTTCCATAGTCCTTCCCTCCTCCCTGCCACGCATTTTTTTCAGAACATGTTTGTTGCTTACTTGCTTTCTTCGTCCAGAAGATAGAAGAGGCCAGTGGGCTTCTTGCTGATTAAGTGAATGCAGGCCACATTATCAGTATAGTCAATATTGTGCCAAGTGATCCCTTCACTCTTATATTCCTCCTGTGTAGCTCAAGAAAATTCCCTCATCAGTACAGTGCCCTGACCTTTAATGTCCTGCGGTGTAAGTGCTTTAAAGACATCCTTGAACAGCTGAGACAAGTTGAGTTTGTTAGTTCAGGCAGCAGAAACAAAAATAAGGAAAATTTATAAATAAGGACAGAACAGCAGGCATATTGGGCCAGATCAAAGGTCCACCTAGGCAAGTCACTCAACAGCAGATGTTTGGGGTAAAACTATTTAAAAACCAAAACAGTGAAAGAATGTTTTGCTGTGCTTTCCCAGCAATCAGCAGTTTATAAACTTGGAGTTAGACATTACATTTACATCATTACATTAAAAACCTATCAAGATATATAACAGAGAAATTTACATCTATTTCTCTCTTCCATAGGTCTTGTATTATGAGAAATAAATATTTACTATTGAGTTCCAGAATTTCCAAACTGCATTGCTAGATGAAATAACAGAAATTTCAAAACAGGCAGTTAAGCCCTACACAACATCAGACCAGAACTTCCTCAAGGAAGCAATGTATATTGCTTAGATTCAGAAAATTTGGAGCTGTCTTTGACAAGAGAATATGAAGCTCTTCTGCACCAAATTCTTGACACTACGAGCTTTCTGTTAAGATACAGAACCAAAATATCAGTTTTTCTTAATGCTGTAAATGCTCACAGAAAAAACTAATGATAGGGTACTAATGTAAAAGAGATCACGCAGAAAATTATACAAGTTTTATGTTGAACAAAAGACAAAGAGCACCTCTCACTGCTCTAGATGATGATGATGATGATGATAACGGGTTATTTTTAAGTAGGTAGAGTTCAGTCTGCCAAATGACAGACTGCTCAGTGTTGCTACATTACAGCACTGAAATGCCATTTTCCACAGACAAAAAAGCTTTTCTTTAAAATGATATAGAGATCCCCCCTGAGGGCCCTCATGCTGCAAGAGATACAGGAAATGGGTCATTCAAGGATTAAGCTTATTTGGAAAAAAGGCATTAGAAAAAAGGAAACAATGGAACTATTTACTCTAGTTAGCCTGGATAGCCACTTCTGTCATAGGTTATAGAACAGGGACCTCAACCTTATGTTTACATACGAAGTTTGTATGTTTGGTAATTTTCTTCTCATTAAAATGCTTGTTTAAAGTTATCTACATGTTGTTGACAAAATACCACATACTACAGAATGACTTATTGCTTTCAGCAGAGTGACCCAAGAATAACTTCTCAGCACAAACCAGAAAAAGAATGCAGTCTAGAGCAAAAAACTCCCAAACCCTCAGTTTAGAAACAGGATCTGTTAGAATCTCTTGCAGTGCTCAAAGCACTCTGTAAGAAGATGATACCTCTGCAAACAAGTAAATCAACATATGCCAGTAATAACATACAGCTGAATCCCCTAAATGCAGTCAGGTGGAAGAAGCAACAAAGACTGCTTATTAAATACGTACAAACTGATGAAACCAAGAGAAACTGTTTCCCAACCATTAAAAAAAACCCCTGAAACAAAACACCTCGCCTACAGATTTTCAATCTCAAAGTTCACAGTTTCACCTGACTTCTGCCTGGGGTTGTCAGAACGTCTTTTCAGTTTCTTGTACTCAAGCAGAAACGTAGTGCTAGACTTCTACTATTAGTAGTATATGTGGAGCACTAAATACAACTGCTGCAACCTTCAAACAGTACCATAATAAGCAATAACGAAACATGAAATTAAAAAAAAATAAGACTTCTGGAAATTTACACAAGCAATTGTAAAAGTTATGCCATCAGATTCTGCAGAATAGTAGCTAAGTTGCATAATATATGAGCACTTGATAAAAAGTTTTTGTTTCAGCAACTCTTGTTTCTTACCTGTTCCAATTTGAAAATGTGCTGATTGAAATAATACTGAAGCTGCTCATTTGCATAATTTATACAGAACTGTTCAAAACTGTTGGTTTCGAAGTCTTCAAATCCAAAAATATCAAGTACACCAATGGACAAACACTAAAAGAAGATGTGGAAATCTAGGTAAGCAGTCTGTCATACAGTGACTTAAGCCACAACAGATAATGACTACAAAAAACACTGCAGTTATACTAATAGATTTTGAATATTTAACAGTTATGTCTAATGAGAAAGAAGAGATTATTAAATATTACCAAGAAATTTATCATGGACTTCAGAAGAATCAAAACTTATCCCAGATATCAGAACATGTCATCTACAGCCTTGTCTGTTGGCTCTAAATGCACAACTGTCTACAAAGACTTGTTTTTGTGAGAAACTCACTGTAACAGATTCTTCCACGTCCTTCTTGTTAAGGAGTGCATGATTAATTCGCAGAACAATCCAATCAAACAGAGCACTGTATAAGGACTTTGCCATTGAATCACGAGCTGTTATTGCCTGTAGATGAAACAGTATTTGTTTAAAAAAAGCATTTCTATTTCAGACCAGTGTCACTCAAAGGTTACAATCCTATCAGACACAAAGAAAAACACAATTTGCCTTTAGTGCTAACTTCTACCTTTCCAAACATCCCTCACTAAATGAGAAAGCACACCATATTAGCTTTTTTAACCGCAAAAAGCAAGTTTAAGTTATTTAAAATCATTCTACTAGTGTATTTTTACTCACCTCATTGAGACTATATGGCAAAATAAGCTTATCATTAGCAGTCACAGTTTTTCTTTTTGTTAGCACTTCTACTAGAATTTCTCGTTTAACCTTCAAAACAAGCAAGAACAAGAGTTACTGGCACCCTCAACCTTTTCAATAAGTAATTTGATAGCAACAGTGGACATAAAATTTCCCCAGAGGAGCCCAAGCTCTTTGCCAACAGCTACATTTATCATTCATTAACAGCTCTACAATTTCTTCAACTCAAACTATTATTTAAATTATTAAATTTTATTTTCAGCTTAGGTTCTTTCAGACGTTCCCTTATGGTGGTAAAGCACACACCTCCGCTAACTTTACTGCTGCTTAGCTCTATGATTACTGAGCAAACAAAGTCTACTTCCATGCTAAGTCTATATTTCGTCCCCAATCCCAATAATTTTACCAATTTTACCCATTTTCCCCTCCCATAACATCCACATTGTGGAAGTATCATAAATCGGATCTAGATACAGCAAACATATTCACATAAAATGCTGAGGTAGAGCATGACAAAAAGGCTTATCAAAACATTAGAGCTACAGAGAAATACTATACTTTCAAAAGCTGGGAAAGAATGTCCAACACTTCAGGAGGTCCAACTTCCAACCCTTCATCACGACCTGTAGCTTTCTTCTTGTACGTAACATTGCCCAAATAAAGAATAGCCGAAAGTACTGAAAAAATCCTAAGGAAGAAAAATGGAATTTTATAAGAATTTTTCTTGTGAGGTCATCATAACAGGTTAGCAGGCTGGATTCTCAACAATTTGTCTGTCAGCCCTCAAATACTCGGCTGTCCTTCCTTCCCACTGGACTAAATGTGATTCCAACATACATCGAGTTTATTGCAATTCACAAATATTAACTAGCGATCAGTAATAAAAGCGTAAAGGATTCTACTTACTGTTTTTTTGTTGCTGAAAGGAAGCCAACCATCTCCATGGCTTGTTTTAATCTTTCAAAATCATGTCGAAGATCTTCCCCATCTTCAATTTTCAAGTTATGCTGCATAATTAAAGGGAAAGAATGAAGCCCAAACATCACAAAGAAACAAGAATAATCTATTCTGCCTCCTTTCATCTTTAACACAACAGACAGTTAACAATTAATGCATTTGAAAATGCCTGTCACAGATTACCTGATTGAGGTAGAAATAATCTTCAGGTTGCTTGAGGTGAAATTCTTTACGTTCTTCTTCATTGACTCCAAGTAGCAAATAATAAAAGACATGGTAGTTCCTACAAAGTCAAGAGATTTCTCTTTCATGAAAATATAATTATTTTTTTCTTTTATTCTACATAATTTAAATGCTCTTAAACTCTTGCATTGACTATAACTGTGTTAGTAAAATATATTAGTCTCTTACCTCTCATCTTTTTCTTGAGAAACCAGACGAGATTTTTCAAGCAGGTATTTTTCAACAACAGCCCTGAAGAGTAGCAAAAAAACAGAAAAAGCATGAGGGCAAAAGACAAGACCACAGAAAACATCAGAGAGCAACTGCCAAGAGAGTTCAAATAATGAAATCTGCACTAAAATATACAAGAGAATAAATAGCTTAGTCACCATCTTAAATCTTAAACAAAAATTTTGGTATGACCTACACTGTAACTGGAACAAAGAGGAATACCCAAGAAACACCTATCTTTAGTGCTTGCTTTTAGTAGATATAATTGGGAAAAGGCAGACGAAGCTCAAAAAGTGCTGATAAAAACTTGGCAGTAGAAACAAGATACGCAGTGTGCTAACTATCTGCTATCTACGCTGAGATTAAGACTACAAGACCCTGAAAATATAGTGGCTAACTGTCAGATCCTCAATCTAACAAATTCATTAGATTTTTATGACGGTATATACATCAGCCTAAAATGGAATCCAGACAGAAAACCCCTTACAGTTTGACAGAGTAATCTAAATAATAATCTAAACTCCTTGACATGGGATACAATGGATGAGGCCAAAGTTGGAGCAGCTTTTTCTCCCGCTGAAGACAAAACAAATGCATTCAAGTTGTACCAATCTCCTGAGCTAGTGTGACTCCATCTGAAAAGATGCCAATTTTGTTCAGAATAACACTCAAAGCAAATGTGGTACAGAGCTCCAAGTTGTTTGTTATTGCCATTTTGTAAACTGCGAACACAAAGATGACCCAAAAAAAGCACTGGAGCATAAAGGCTGGTGATAGTGATACTCCTTTGGGCAGCAAGCTTCAGCTTCAGGCAGAATTCCATACCAATATTGTGTGTTACCGCACTGCACCTAAACTAGCACAGGTACCTCTTGGTGACATCTGTGACACTGCTGTGAGTTTTGCAAATACAAGAATTAAAAATTTTAAATGCATTTTATAAAGCAAGATCTGAAAGAAATTATCTTACAGCATGGTGTTAGGCAAGTAGCTACCACAATATTTGCACACAGATTACTTGTATCACAGAAAAAAACTGCATAAAATGCGTCATTTAAAGTGAAAGTGCCTGCTACTAACGAAAAGTGAAGCATAATCTTTTATTATGGGATTATTATGTTGAGTGACTATAGTAATATGACAATATAGCATCTCCTATAGGATGAAAAATACAAATAGAATTCTAGGACTCAGCTATTACTATCGTATATTAAATAAATAAATATAGGTATAGAATATTTCATGTTTGTCTTTCAGACAGAAGCACAATTTCAAATAAGTAAAATAATAATTTTATAGTTTTCTTTCTCTCTGTAACTGGCGTTTGAATTATTTCTTTAAAATGGCTTCCTCAATCCTATTTCACTTCTCTCCAACTTCTTAAAAAATCAGATCTGTGTTTTTTAATTACAAAATGGAGAGGGCAATGGGTGTGATTGGAAAAGGCTTCATTTAACATGAAGGCAAAGATGCAGCAGCAGCCAAATTTTTAACCTGATATGGTTGTACAGGAAGGTAAGAAAACTATGCATTACCTGGTTATTCCACAAAGCTCAGTTAGGGACTCTTGAAACTCCCCATCAGCAAGCGATTCTCATAAGGAGAGCATCAATAAACAGGAATTTTATACACAACAGATTCTTCATCAATTCCTAACAGCACAGGGATCAACCCCAGCAGAAGCTCATCTTGTACTTACCCTCGGACAATACCATTCTCTAAATAGCTGACTTGAATAAACTTTCCAAAACGACTTGAGTTATTGTTATGTGCTGTTTTTGCATTTCCAAATGCCTGTAATAAAGCAAAATACGTTAATTTTCAATTAAACCAACTATGCCAACACATAGCTTTTCAAGCTCTTCTGTTCGCTGTTCAGTCTCCTGGTAGCTTGCAGTATAAACTCAAAATACTATGGAAATGGCAGCATACAAATACAAAAAAGCAGTTTAGGAAGCCTCTACTGGTCCTCACCAATCTAGATACATTTATTATTTGCCCCATACAACAATACTCAAGGAACTGAGGGAGTGGAATATCATATTTTGATATTTCTAAGAGTACGAGAAAGGTAATCATGGCTAGAGAGCACGAATCAGCCTCAATCACTAACAATTAAGACCTTAGAGAGGATTTTCAGTAGGGAGAAGACAGCACTATTACCACAAAATCGCTTGTCCCATAGAAAGGCCACAAACTATGTCTTATTCCCTAACGTATTGCTCCCACTCAAAAGTTTCACAATACACACAACCTTTCTTTAAGCGAGAACAGAACACAAAGATCTCATTTATAAAGTTAGCTTATGAGTCTTCAGAGTTGTGTATTCAAAAAACAGGAAAAAGGCAAACAGAAAACGGTTGGTTTACAGAACTGTGTCATACGCATTGGCCAGCAAACTCTGCCACGCAACACCAAAAAATGGAGCTTCATAAGAGGTGTTAGGAAAAGGGAAAAAACCAGGTGTGACTAATTCCAATCATGCATCTTTAATACTTTTGGCTGTATCATGAGCCCTCTCCTAGTTGCTAGTACACCCAAACACCCTTTGCATGAGCCACACTTAACAACTATAAAGATCATTTACTACGACTGAATTTCCTATTAGTTAGAATTAGTTATTGGGAATGTTCTTAACTTCTTCAACTCTTAACTATGTGTTCTTAGGTTAAGAGAAACTTCTCATCCTAACATGCAGGAGGCAATCCAGCACATAGAGAAGAAACTCAGTGTAAAATGCAATTCTTTGGAAAAAACCCACCGCTCGGTGCAGGCTATCATCAGCAATTCCTGTCACAGATATTTCCTCTTAAAGCTCTGAGCAATTAAGGCCTCCATTAGGAAATCCGCCTCCCCTAATATAGAACATTGGTGAATGATTTCACAAAAATGCCACGCTTTTCCTCCACACATACACACACATCCGGAGAACGATGGACATGCAAACACTGTACACAACAGAGAACCAAGCTGTTTATCCATAAAACTGCCCAGTCATTCTGTATATCCTAGGAGAGCACTGTTTTCATGATAGTCATACTGTTTATATATTGAAACTCTTCCCTTCTCTTTTTTTTTTTTAAGTTTTATTTTTCTCAAACTACCTTAAGGGTTGCAGCTGCACTGCAGTGTGACCCCTGGATCACTATTTATAAAATTGGTTCTCAAAGCTCTCTTACAAGTAGATTTCTACTGGCAGCTGCTTGGCTTTCAGCAAATCCAAGAAACTTCTTGTAAACAGGGAAAATTACCATAATTCTTCAGAAAACTGTTATTTCAGACCTCAAGGAATAAGCTAAAGGAGTGCAGGGTGAAAATCCACAGTATGTGTCTGCTGTAACTTCAGAAAAGTCCAGGGGTTTCTAAAGAGAGAGCATTTGTGCCCAGCAATGCTCACAGGTGACTGTGGCCACGTTCAGGCTTCCAATTTCAAGAGACCATATTTATTATTAAATAAACCAAGCCACAATACAACTAAATTTATCAATTTATTTTTAATAATAAGTATTTTGGCATTATGGAGTTAAGAAATCCCATAACCCAGGCTTCCTGAAAAAACTTTTCTTAGTGATTACTCATGAAAGCAATGAATACAGTTTAAAACTAAAGGCTTTTATGATCTCATGTGTCTGGTATTTAGTCAAAGCATACAGCAGATTCTTAAAAGCTGATCTAATATTATCAGTTTTTAGGAAAGTTTTCGTGTACTGAATGGTTTTTTTTTTTCATAAGAGCCTTGAACATGTACAGCTTTTTGAAGAGCATTTCAAGTCGCCTAGCATTTTGGGTGGGGAATTTTTTTTTGGTAACATTTAACTTCAAACTCTAACCACTGCTACCACAGTCTTGAATACACTGACAAATTAACTATATAAGTGACATTCCAGCCTAAAATCAGAAAGATGCAAAAATTTGAAATGTTAAATATTTTGGTATTTAGCAGTTAGAGATCTTAAAGCTTCATCCAACAGAAAAAGGATTACAGATAAGAATTAAGCTCCCTTATTACCTAGCCATTGCTCTGCAGAAGAAGCATCTTTCACAGATTATTCTAGCAGCTACGCTACACACAGCTCAAGTTCAGCTGAAATATCTCCCTGGTTTGCCTTTACAAAATAAATTTAGAAGATGAGAGGACAAGAGACTATTTCAGCTAAGGAGAAATAATCATTTATATAACCAAAGCCATTTACTGTTTTCCCTTACAAGTCCATGAGGAGACAGATGAAGATGAAAAACTAAACCTAAACCTCTCCAAGGCAGAACATCAGCTGTATAAAAAGAAGGTGCTTCAAAAATAGCAGCCCAAGGGCAGCAGGAACCAGAGCTGGACAGCCTATTCTGGGAGCCAGGAAGGCATCCAACCCATCCTCTTACCTTGGAATAAGAGACACGAACTGGAGACCGCTACTCCACACTCCTACAACAGCAACTGCTTTAAAAGTATTTGGGAAAAAAGCCAAATTCTCCTTCTATTTGTTGTAAAAAGAAAACCTGAAGTCACATACAACCTCAAGAACACAACTAAAAATCTCAATTTTTTTCCTAAAAATTGCCAAAATCTGAAAAAGCAATCAGAGTTTCTACATACACCACTTCTAACCCATGGCAGAACCACCACTGCACAGACCAATCCTTTAATGTGCCAGATGACATTGAAGACTCAAACTGCACACCCTGGGAGAGGAAATGACCATTTCAGAGCTGCACTTGGTTTAGCTATCATCTTCACAAACGCGCTGCAAAATATCCACTCATTAACACAGAAGTCGCAGGCTAATTTTGGGACTGCCTGCGGGATGAGGGATGGCCTGCGGAAGTCCGAGCAATCCACGTGCTAAGACTGTAAGAAGGACAAGGTGGTTTTTCCCCCAAGAGATGTGTGCAACAACACATTTCTACCAAAAACCCTCCCAACAAACTAGTAATGTCCAACCAAATGGAAAAAGGAAGTTTCATTCCTTCTCTGATTATGATCCTTAAAACAAACACATGGAGATAATAGCCTCAGAACAACTACTTTCCCTTAAATAGAACAGACTACACCCATTAAATATATATGGAGACTTTACGGCAAATGCAAATAAAAAACAGAGTCAAGGCACCGCTCAGCTAAAATCCAGCTTATACCAAAGCCACAAGCACAATGGGGCTGTAATAAAGAAAATGGAGCTGGCTGCAAAATTGCTTTACTCTTTGTTCCATAGTATGATAAAGCATAAAAGTTAACTTTCTACAATGAAATTTAACAAGCTTTTTAATATGTTGAGGTCTAGAAAATCTTACCCCCCTCACAGACCTGATTGTGCTGTCAATATTAATTCATATTTACAAATGCTTTCTTTACAAGGCCACTTAATGAATGCTTCCTGTTGAACTTTCCATTTTATTTGGGCTTTAATGCTTTCCAAAGAATGATTCAGTGTCATTAAGAAATCTTCAAGAACACATCCACATGGAAATGCTTTTCAAATTAATACATTAAATAGTTACGAAAATTCCACCATTTCCGTCTGTCCCACCTCTCCTCATTTTCTGATTCAGAGGAAAATGAACTTTCAGCACACTGAGAAAACAGCTTCTGTAATAAACCCCAGCTACTAAGGGTTACATTTTAACAGCAGACCTCAAGCCAACGGGAGCTTTCTGCCAGAAGAGGAAGCTTCAATTCCCTCTTTTTACGTCTCTTGCCACATGCCTTGATCCCCTCACTCAATTTTCTTTCACTTTACTAAATTAATTGGCTCGAAGAACCTGATAAATTGAGTTTAGGTCTCCAAAATAAGTACAAAATCTTAGACTGCACACTGTGTATTTTAAGACATTTTTCCCTGATGAAATGAAAATATAAATTTCTTGGGAACTTCTTAAATGTGTATGGAAAGGTTTAATTCCCTTGTTCGAGAATATAAAATAAACAAAGGTTTGATTCGCTATTCCTAATTTTACCCAAATAATAGTTCCCAAATATGAATTCCTTCTCAGGACTTCAACTGTAAGTAAACTGAACTTAACAGTCAACACAAGAAGGCAAAACTCCAAGTCAAGAAACTATACTTTAGTCACTAAATTTAGAAGAGGATGAAAAAGTCAGGAGTTTTTTAAAACAGAGCCTGTCTTTATCTTCCTACCAGTTTTAAAGAAA